>NW_007260120.1:807369-817934 GCF_000164805.1 Carlito syrichta
TTTTTGATTTATTGTAGAGACGAGGTCTTGCCAAGTTGCCCAGGCGGGTCTCGAACCTGTGGGCTCAGGCAATCCACTCACCTTGGCCTCCCAAAGCACTGGGATTACAGGCTGAGCCACTGAGCCCAGCCCAGAAGACAATTTTCAAGCATAGCAGATACATTAGTATGCATGCCAAGAAACTAATTACGGATCATTCTTATCTGTTGACATCAGCTCCTCAACGCTATCAAGCTGTGAACCTTCCATTTGCTGTATGTGGTTGATAAATAATTGTCATGACAATTCTTTAAAGCTTTTTACTAATCCAGAGGGCATTCTCTTTTCCTACTCCAAATTATTGAATTTTTTTTTTTTGAGTTGGAGTCTCACTCTGTCGCCCAGGCTGGAGTGCAGTGGCACACTCACAGCCACTGCAGTCTCGACCTGCTGGGCTCAGGAGATCTTTCCACCTCAGCCTTCCAAGTAGCTGGAACTACAGGCATGTGCCACCAAGCCCAGCTAATTTTTCTTGATTTATTGTAGAGATGAGGTCTTGCCAAGTTGCCTAGTCAGGTCTCTAACCCTGGGCTTAAACAATCCTCTCACCTCTGCCACCCAAAGTGCTGGGATTACAGGCGTGAGTCACCACTCCAGGCCTGAAAATCTTATTAGTACATAATTACAGACATATATACATACACTCATACGATGTACGTGTGCCTTTTTCATTTCACAAAATCACCTGAACAAATATTTATTAATCACCTCCCGTGTTTCAGACTCTGTGCTAGGTTGGAGGAATTTGGTGGAGGTCAAAAAAGTGTCTGCCCTCGTATTGCCAACAGTCAAGCAAGGGAATATTAACAAAGAAGAAAGTCTGTAGCCACGCCTGCATGTGTTCATTTATTGAGCACTCACTGTGTTCTGGGCACTGTGTGACACGTTCAGTATTATTATTATTTCATTTACAACTGTGTGGAGGAAGTTTTACTTACTGTCACCATTTTTCCAAAGAGGAAACCAAAGCACAGAGAGGTTAAGCTATCTGCCCAAGACAGTTTAGTTAGCAGTGGTAGAGCAGGATTGGAACCCAGGTAGAATTAGTGTGCATACAAAGAAACTTGCAGGTACCTGTGCCAACAGTGGACTTCTGTGCTGGGTGTTGTTGCATTGGCGAATATCCCTCCCCGTTGCTGGATCAGAAAACCAAGAAGCAGCGGTTGTACCTTTTCCAGCATCCAACTAAGAGGCAGAGCCAGGGTCCTGCTCGGAAACTGGGGCTATCTCAACGAGGGTCTGCTGGCTCTGTCTGTTGCGTTGGCTTTTTTACCTGAGGCTAAATTGTGGGTCTCAATCAATCACGTTTTGAAAAAAATCATCTGCTTAAAGACGCTGAGGATGAGGATGATAGTGTTAAAAGGGCATTAGAAAAGCAGCGCCAGGAGTGGGGGGCGGGCGGGATTGGCAGTAGTGGGAATCTGCCAGGAGAGAAGGGAGCACACCTCATTAACAAGGGTACCTGCATAATGAACTTTTGTTTACCTGGCCCTGAATTGTACCCCACATCTTTAAAATAAAAAAAATTAAAAGTTAAAAAAAAGAAAAGCCGTGACCTGTGAATCTTCATATTGATGAACAGGGGACCTGAGACTTCATCATCCTAATTGGGACACTTTTGGGGGTGAAAGAGGTACTGTTATTTGATGCAGGGGCCTCAGGAGTCAGGCAGGGCCGTCCAGGCAAGCTGGGGCTTGAGACACCTCAGTGTGCACGCAGCGTGTTAGTAATGCCCACACAGTGTGTGTATTGTTGGTTGTAGATTCCATTACTCTTTGGAATATAAGCCTCTTAAATGAGCCGAAATAACTCTACTGTGCTTTAATTATGCATTGTTTCATAAATATTGGTAACCATAACAAAAAATACTTGGCCAAATCCAGTCCTAGAATATAGGCATTTAGAGTCATTTTTAAAGGCGTGCTCCAATGGTTTAGCAGCTATTTAAATGCATTTATTTGTAACAATAAGAGCCAAAAACAAAAATCAAGATAAGACACAAAACTCATCCTTTTTGCCTACACAAGTGACTGTATTTTTAGAACTACAAATGTATATACATATATATATATATATAACTATATATAAATATATACACATATATTTTATCTATTTATTTATTATTTTTTAGAGACAGAGTCTAAAAAATTAGCCACTGCCGGAGTACAGTGGTGAGATCATAGCTCACTGCAGCTTTGAACTCCTAGACTCAAGCTATCCTCCTGCCTCAGTCTCCTGAGTAGCTGGGACTGTAGGCATGTACCACCATTCCCAACTAATAAAAAAACCCCTTTTTTAAATAGAACTGGGTCTCAGTATGTTGCCCAGGCTGGTCTCAAATTCCTGGGTTCTTACAATCCTCCTGCCTCAGCCTCCCAAAGAGCTGGGATTACAGGCATGAGCCACTGCATCTGGCTTGAGTACATGATTTAAGTATATTTATGGACATAGATAATGGGACAAAATACTTAGAAGTGAAATTATGTGGGAAAATTCCAGGTATGTAATTGCCATATACATAGTTGTAAATTTACATTCTCTATGTAGTGTATACTTTAATTAAGCACAATGATCTGATTTTAATCTCTCTTGAAACTATAAAAGTAAGTTTTGAATTTGACCATTTGTTTTTTTATTTTTTATTTTTGAGTCGGAGTCTTGCTCTGTTGCCCAGGTTGGAGTGCAGTGGCACACTACTCACGGCCACCACAGCCTCAACCTGCTAGGCTCAGGTGATCCTTCTGCCTCAGCTTCCCAAGTAGCTGGAACAGGCGCATGTGACCACGCCCAGCTAATTTTTCTTGATTTACTGTAGGGATGAGGTCTCACCAAGTTGCCCAGGCTGGTCTTGAATCCCTGGGCTCAGGCAATCCTCTCACCTCAGCCTCCCAAAGTGCTGGGTTTACAGGCGTGAGCCACCACATGTTGCCTTGTTTTTTAATCATGAAAACAAATGATCAAAGTATGTGTCAAAACAATTTTTGTTTTCACACAAAGACACTGTAATAGACTGAACAATTGCATACTTAACTATTTAATATGTTTATTAATCTCATGAGGGGTTTTAAAATTCATTTATTTGGAGCTGAGTATATTTCACTATGGTTTTTGTATGTTAATCATCTTAAAATGTGACCTTAATGTTTCACTAGGTTCACCACGTTAGGCTGAAGGTATTTTTTGTTGTATCAGATATCCTTTCATGTGTTATTTATATCCATATTGTTTTAAGTAGTTTGCCTTATTGCTAAGGCTAGTGGAAATATTTAAAGTGTGAAAATGTGTTTTTTCCCATAACGTTCTTTGAATAGTTGGTAAGTGTGAAAACATTTAGCAAGTTTCCTTCCTTTTCACCCTCGGTTAGGCTTTGCTTCTGAAGAAATATTTCTCGCAGAACATGCTGCAGTATGTCAGAAGCACTGCTGTTTTACAGATAGAATATCATCTAAATGGAAAAATTGAGTGTGGGCTTCAAGTCGACACATGATTAAAAGAATCCTGAGGTTGTCAATTAGAAAGTGAAGGTCTGGAGTGGACAACTTAATGGGCAGTGCCCCTGCCATTTTGTCTTACAACCAACAGGATTTTTCCTGCCCAGGAAGTTTGTGTGCGCATACTCAGAGATAGACCCATGTACATAAGTACACACGTGGATGTATATGATATGTGGTGGGCCATGCAGGTCCAAACTGCTCATGTTGATTTCTGAAAAATGTTCTTATGGGAGGACTTGACACAAATTAATGGCTAGTTTTATTTGCTTCACATTTATTATTATTATTTGAGTCAGAGTCTCACTCTGTCGCCCAGGCTGGAGGGCAGTGGATGCTCATGGCCACTGTAGCCTCAACCTGCTGGGTTCAGGCAATCCTTCTGCCTCAGCTTTCCAAGTAGCTAGAACTACAGGCATGCACCACCATGCCCAGCTAATTTTTATTTTTTACTTTTTGGAGTTGAAGTCTCACTCTGTTGCCCAGACTGGAGTGCAGAAGCATACTCACGGCCACCCCAGCATGACCTCCTGGGCTCAGTTGATCCTTCTATCTCATCCTTCCAAGTACCTGGAACCACAGGTGCGTGCCATGACACCTGGCTAATTTTTTGACTTATTGTAGAGACAAGGTCTTGCCAAGCTGCCCAGGCTGGTCTCGAACCCCTGGGTTCAAGCAATCCTCTCGCCTTGGCCTCCCAAAGTGCTGGGATTATAGGCATGAGCCACCGTACCTGGCCTCATTTATTATTTTTCTAACATAGGATTTTCATTAGTTGGTTTTATGAATCATATAGCCATATGACAAATGAGAAAGATATGTAATTGTTTTCTATTGAGTGTTCTCTGAAAATTCTTACCTTAATCCTGCTTAGAGTCTTTTCTCAGATCACCAGTGCAAGGCTACAGTCACGCATTGTTTGTAGTTGATACAACTCCAATCACATAGTATTTTTTGATGATTTTTAAATATGAGTCATTAATCATTATAACCTGTAGTTTAAAATAAATTGTATATGGATGAAGGTGGGAACCCAAATGAATCAAAGCTATTTATATTTTGGCATTGACACCACATATCTTCCCATTGTTTATTATACAAAAAACACTTTATTTCTTTTAATAGTTCAAAAAAAAGGAAAGAAAGTACAGAAATAAAGAGTTAAAGATGAACTCAATGGAGTAAAATGTTTCAGAGATTGGTTCGTTTTCCTTTTTAAAGTGTCATCATATCTTTTAAAATTAAATTAGAGAATAATGCTCCCCAGTTTCTTGGACAGAATTTTATTTTTTATTTTTTTGGTTTTTATTTTTTTTTATAACAGAATGCAAAACACATCTACCTGTGGGATGAAAACCCACAGGACATGTCTC
The DNA here is from genome assembly GCF_000164805.1 of Carlito syrichta. Classification (NCBI taxonomy): domain Eukaryota; kingdom Metazoa; phylum Chordata; class Mammalia; order Primates; family Tarsiidae; genus Carlito; species Carlito syrichta. Next base: position 812,273 of record NW_007260120.1, read on the forward strand.
AAGGACAAACTGCCACTGGGAAGAACACCTTTGAGGGTCTTTTGTTACAGGTTATCCGACACAGTAAAAAGTGATTCCAAGACTGTGGGGAGAACTCATTTTATGACCACCAGCTGTGGGCAGATTGGGGAGTCCCCACTCATTAGGCATTAGGCGGGGTGTGTACACTCTGACCCTTCAGTGCAGTGTTTTGGCTAATGCATACTGCTTGTGAGGATGACCCTGGGCTCGGGATATTCAGTCACCGTCCACCAAAGCTGGTCATGGAAGGGCTGGCAGTGGTCTTGGGAATGTTGCTTGAATCTATTTTGGAGGTGAAGACCAGAGTATTGGCTCATTTCTGATATACTGAGCTCAAGTGATTCCCAGGCATGGCCTCTGTGAGGACTTGACACATGGGCTTACCGGAGTCCTCCTGAGGTTCTTAGTGTCCCTGAAGTCTTCACAGTCAGTCCTTCACCCAGAATCTTTTTCTTACCCCTGGAGAGAAAACACAGTGGGTCTGTACCAACAGGCTAGAAGCTTTGCATACTCTGCTTCCATCCTGCTTCTGGAGTGACCAGAAGGAATGACTGGTTTTCACGACCAGTCAGTTTGCTTTTCTGCTCTGGTACTGGTGCCCAGGATTTGATTGGAATGCTGTTCGTGTATTCTGGATAACAAGAAAATATTTTTTTTTAAGTTTTAGATCTTCAGGCTTTTCTTTACCATGATTTGCAGTCTCTGTCTTTGTCATCTAGTATCTATAATTATCCTCAGGTTTTCTGCCAACCCCCATGTCTTCAACCAGATAGAAAAGGAGGAGAAAGGAGTTGCTAAAACAGGCGGAAGCCTGAACCAAGGGACACGGCATTTCTGAGACATTTGCAGGAAATTGTCACCATTTTGTCTTTTTGATGTTCAGCCGAGGAAGTTGTGGAGACTCAATGTCAGTGGCCGCCACTCACTACCCTGTGTGCCTCAGGTTGGATCATCGGGGCAATGGTGTTTTGCTATTGGTCCCAACCCAGGAGTGGCCTGGGAAATTAACTTATTGTGTCTTGACAGCGTTGTAAAAAATGAACGATAACAGAAGAGGACATGTTCTATTATGCGGCGTGGTGTGTGTGTTTATGGGCTCTCAATGTAAAATGTACCTCCTCCTGTGGGTTGCAGTAAACATTTTTTTGAAAACTGCAATCTTAGGGTAATTTCTAATCTAAGGAGATGGCTTTCTTTAAGGGGCATTAATAAACCACTAGCAATGTGCAGGGTATCTTGTTTCTTGCGATTTAAACAGGATTCTTTTTCCCATGAACACACTGTTAGAAATAGTGGCACCTTGAGACATTGTGGGGTTCATTGTGCTTCTGTGAGCAATCCTGAGGGCCTGACTTATTTGTGACATTTTTTTCTCCATTGGGAAAAAATTGTTTTTAATTCCAAAGAAGCCACTTGATGAATATTTTAAGCAGGACCCTGCCATAAATCAGGCATTGCCTCTGTGCATTTTCTGTATTTATTTATTTATTTATTTTTTTGAGTGGGAGTCTCAGTCTGTTGCCCAGACTGGAGTATAGTGGCACACTCCCAGCCACCGCAGCCTCAACCTGCTGGACTCCGGCGATCCTTCAGCCTCAACCTTCCAAGTAGCCGGAACTACAGGCGTGTGCTACCATGCCTGGCTACTTTTTGATTTATTGTAGAGACGAGGTCTCCCTGAGTTGACCGGGTGGGTCTGAAACCTGCGGGCTCAGGCAAGCCACTCGCCTGGGCCTCCCAAAGTGCTGAGATTACAGGCTGAGCCACTGAGCCCAGCCCATTTTCTGTATTTAATAATAGATCTATTTGCACCTTAAGCAGTCTGTTGTGCTCCTTGAGGCCCTTTTGATTTCTAATGGAGAGCCATGTGTTATAGAAGCTTAGGGCATCCCACATATGCGGAGGCTCATGCAGTCAGCTGAGTATCTGCGCCCCTCACAGGCTCAGGGAGAGGGACATCTTCCTGCACTTGGGATGATTTATAATTCACCTAGTCTAGTCAGATACCTCTGGCCATGGAAGCTGATGTGGTCACGGAAATCTCAATATAAGGAGCTCTTTACAGAGGCGAACTCATCCAGATCTGCCCACTGGCCCTGCCATAGCTGTTTCTGAGCACACTTCTGTGCCAGGTCCAGAGAGCGAGGCAGGCAGGGCCCCTTCCTCCCCAAGAAGCTGCTGTTGGACCCCTTGCACACGCAGGCCCTTGGCACTTCGGACATGCCTGTCGGTGCCAACCTGTGCAGTAGATACAGCCTTCCAAATCATACTTTGCCCACACCTATGTGGGGCCAGGTGACCAGAGTTTGAAAGGTGTGTAAGAAAGGCTGCAGGAAGTTCCTTCTTGAGAAATACTACAGTCTTTAAAAACAGAAAACAACATACCAAAAAACCTTAGAGTTTCGAGAGTCCTGGCTCCACAAAACAATAGGTGGAACCCAGGCTTGTTCATAGACAGCAGTCAGAGAGGACCACAGCCATAAATCAAGATTGATTGCTCTGCAAACCACTTAGGGAAGTGTCCTCACGCCCGCCTATAGCTTCTCAATTCTACAGTATCTAAACCCTTGCAAAATCTGTGTCCCGCACCACCCTCCAAATACAACTCCATGGTCGGAAGAACTTATATCAGTGCCTGTGTTTCCTGAGGCTTATAAGAACAAAATGTGTGAAGGGAATGTATGTGGATTCTCATGGGACTAATTAAACAAACAGATTCAGAGAAAGAAAGCAGAGAAGATTTAGGATAGTTAAGATGTAAAAAACGTAATTTTGGGGATAACAGCTGTCAATTTTTCCACTCGAGCATTTTTCCGAAGGGCAGAGGGCAAGAAGCATCTTACGTCCTCTCAAAGCTGAGACACATTTCAACATGGAGATATTAGAAGCAAATTTGGTGCCCAAGACAGGTGCCAGATTTTAATTACAGTTGGCATTTCTGAGCATGCTTTTGGCAGAGGTGGCCATCTTGTTGGAAAAGCCATAGATTTTGACACTAGCAGTATGGGTGCCCAGTTGAGAACGATTGCAAATAATTTCCCTCCTCTTTTCATCTTGTTGGTTGTGAGAGAAAACTTCAGTGGTTAATATTTAAACAAGATATTCTCTGTTCAGAGAAAACAGTTGTTCATTGGAATTGTCTTGGTGGTTTGGTGTGTTGGCTCTGGGAGTAACAATTTCTATCTTAGAGCCTTTAAAGCAAACTAGTTAAAACAATAAATTAGGATGTTTCATGATAAGAAATGAAGTTGGCATGCACCAGGTTTTCCATTAAGTTCCAGGTCACAGACAAATAAAGAAAGTATGTTAGGGGGAAAAAATCCTTTTTAAAAATAATTAGGGAGCTGTCTGTTTTGTTCACCAGATGGAAAATCCGTAGTTGTGGGTGGTCTGTGTTGGAGAGGGCATCTCACAATTGGCAGGACTATGCCTTTAACTTTTCAAGTCCTAGGACGAAAATCTCAATGCCATTGACTGTTCAGAAGGCTCTGAGTATTTGTCAGTCTTTCTAGGCTCTGCTTTCCTGAATTTTGCCAGTTTTCTAGAAGAGTGTGTAGGTAGAATGATTATGGAGTGCCAAAATAAATCGTGCACTGTTAAATTGAATTTTGAAACAGCATTCCTGTCAGCCCTGGTTTTCTGTGACTTTTCTTGCCGTCTATACCTTACGTTGATAATCTGATTAGTAGAACTACCTGTGTTGCCATTTAGAGATCCCTTTTATTACATTTCTATGTTCCGGGACAGGTAGGACAGCCACATGTGCCTGAAGCTTAAGACATCGTCATAGGTTTGATTCTATTGAAGACTGACATTGCACCATCCTCAGTGTTTAGGGACTTTTCTAAACTTGCTTGGATTCTGGTCAAATTAATTTTTAAAAAGACATGCTTTTCTCACTGCTCTCTTGAACTGATTGCAGAAAGTTAATCATCTAGCTTCACCGGTAATTTTTTTTTTAAACTAGTGTTTTGTTTTTTGTTTTCATGCATCAAAGTATCATGTTATTCCAGCCCAATCTTACATGGCTTACATGCTGTTACATCTGCAATTTGGACTTTGAAATAAATGTTTTATATTTGAGCATAAGGATGTATATATGTTTATATTAATATTTCATTCATACACTTAACTCAGCTCCCTAAATAAAAAAAAAATCTGTTCATAAGTGCAGGAGAATTAAATTCATAAAATCATCCAGGATGCCTCTGTGCATATACTTTCAAATTGAGTGAAAAAAAGCCCTGGAACGTAAATCATTTTTCTCGGACAGCAAATGTGTTTGGCTTTGGACGCACATGAAATTCTGCCTGTGTGTAGTAAAAATGGCAATGATTTATTAGTTCCATATCCCCCCAGCACAGATGCTGCACAGTCTGTCCTTTTTCTGGGCACTAAACAGTGGGTTTTTAAAAACATAATTTCACTCGAGTTTTCCGCTTTCGTTCTGTGTTGTACTATTAATAGCAACCCTTTGTTGTTCATGCCAGCTCACTTCTAGCATGAGACAATGATGTGGGGAAACTGGTTTTAACTAAAATATGACTAATTGGTGCCCATTTTTCATATGCTAGTCCAGGTGCTGTTGTGTCAAGAATAGAAGTGCCTTTAAAAATTATGTCATGGCGCCAGGTGTGGTGGCTCACACCTGTCATCTCAGCACTTTGGGAGGCTGAGGTGGGAGGATGGCTTGAGCCCAGGAGTTCGAGACCAGCCTAGGTGACATAGCAAGACCTCATCTCTACACAACATTAAAAAATGAGCTGGGTGTGGTGGTAGCTACTCAGGAGGCTGAGGCGGAAGGATCACCTGACCCCAGGAGGTCAAGGCTGTGGTAAGCTGTGATGGTGCCACTGTAGTCCAGCCTGGGTAACACAGTGAGACCCTGGTTCAAAAAAAAAAAAAAAAAGTAATGTTATAAAGGTAAAAAAAGCTAAGCAGTTGTACAGTTAAGTAGTTGTTCTCTCATGATGTCATTGTTTCTTTGACAAATTAAATGCCACTAAAAGGGCCTTCAGAGTGGGAAAACTGGAAACAGTGATGAAGGACTTAAATGCTAAATGTTCTGTGATTCTCCCAGAAGAAAAGCATTTTTAAGAGGAGAGGGAATAAGAACAGTGTTAGAAGCCTCAGGCATCTGTCCACTTCACCCTCCATTTCCAGGGAGGTAGAAACTTGGTCACTAAGCTCTCGTGGGGAGCAAGTTTGAGTCTTGATTTGGACAAAGGTGAATCTGCTGTCCTGGAGAGGAAGGTACGTGGGCGGTCTCTGTTCGCCATGTCTGGTCACTCCCTAACCGAGGCCACGGGCTCTGAAGCCACCTCTCCACATCTGTGGCTGAACTCCTTGGCGTGCTCGACCCCACCTGACCCTTTGATTCTGCATTATCTCAGCATGACTCCAATGGTCATGGGTCTTCTCTTCCCTGGTCCCTCCTCCCTCCTGTCCGTCTTCCAAAAGGACCTTTTCCAAATACAAATCTCATTGCTCTCTTCTCCAAGAATGTTGCTAACTCCCAGCACTGAGGAACGATGCCTTCCATGGCCACAGTGTTCTCTACACTCTGACCCTTTCCAGAATCATCTCCACCCCATGACCCTGACCTTTCAGTCACATTACAACCCCACTGCGATGAGATCCG
>NW_007260120.1:817954-818281 GCF_000164805.1 Carlito syrichta
AGAGCGAGACTTCCACTCAAAAAAAAAAACAAACAACAAAAAAAATTATGTCATGGCGCCAGGTGTGGTGGCTCACACCTGTCATCTCAGCACTTTGGGAGGCTGAGGTGGGAGGATGGCTTGAGCCCAGGAGTTCGAGACCAGCCTAGGTGACATAGCAAGACCTCATCTCTACACAACATTAAAAAATGAGCTGGGTGTGGTGGTAGCTACTCAGGAGGCTGAGGCGGAAGGATCACCTGACCCCAGGAGGTCAAGGCTGTGGTAAGCTGTGATGGTGCCACTGTAGTCCAGCCTGGGTAACACAGTGAGACCCTGGTTCAAAAA
>NW_007260120.1:818301-856820 GCF_000164805.1 Carlito syrichta
CTCCTTCCTGTCTCTGCCAAGGCTCACACTGCTCCTTCTGCCTGTTGAGCCCACCCCCAGCTTCAGTGTGGCGAGCAGTCACCCACACCCCGAGGGCCAGCAGACACCCCTCTTGCACATTCTGGAAACCTTGCTAGTATGTGACCATTGCTCTTCACACCCCATTCTTCTCCCATAATAGATCCAGCCTCCTGGAGCATGGAGCTACTTCTTGTGCCTGTTTGAAAGTGCAGTACTGGCTGGGCTCGGTGGCTCAGCCTAGGCATGCTGTCATCAACCCTCTGCTCTAATGTGTCCCCACTCAGCCACCAGAGTGGTGTGCTGGCACTGTGCTCAGTCTTCATTTAACTCTGCTTAGGATGAGCAGAGTTCAAGCTCCCGGGAGGGAGTGTCTGGCGGGTCTCACAGGGCCCACCCTTTGGCTCTGGGAGAGCTGGGTACCTGGATGATAATTTTAGCAGCCTGTGAGCTGTGGGAGGATGAGGCAAGCCTCCAGAGGCAGAGTGGATCGGGGGGCAGCCAAACCAGCGAATGTTCCCCATGGAACTGAACCTTCCATTTCTAGCACTCAGGTGCCCCAACTGGCCTGTTTGGTGTGACTTGCCAGGGGTTCCAAGCAAGGAAGGAAGTCCTTTGTTAAAATGCTGCTCTTCCTGAGAGGGATGATACCATAGTTCCTCTAGCCAGCATTGACTTGGCTTTTATTGAAGAGGGACATTGCACCATTCTCAGTGTTGAGGAACTTTTCTAAACTCATTTGGATTCTGGTCAGATTAATATCTAAAAAGACATGGGTTTCTCTCTGCTTTCTTGAACTGATCACAGAAAGTTAGCACCTGGCTTCACTGAAAGTTATTTACAAACTAGTGTTTTTGTTTTTTTTACATGCATGAAAGCATCATGTTATTCTAGCCGAATCTTACATGGCCTACATGGTGTTACACGGCTTTACATCTGTACGCTGTGGATGCAGGGCGCAGAGTAGACAAGGGCAGATGAGGAGTAAAAGGGCCACGAGCGTTTCAGCAACGCCACCTGAACCACTAATGGTGTCACGTCCTTTTTCTCCTCCACACTCATAGGTGAAGCCACTTGGAGGCCTCCAAGTGAGGCAGGCCCTTGGATGGATCTTGGAGGCGAGGTTACTTACCCCTGAAGCTTATTCTTCCTTAAAAATCAATCAGGCCAGGTTCCGTGGCTCAGGTCTGTAATTCTAGCACTTCAGTAGGCCAAGTCAGGAGGATCACTTGAGGCTAGGAGTTTAAGACCAGCCTGGGCAACATAGCGAGACCCCATCTTCACAAAAAAAATTTTGTTTAATTAGCCAGGTGTGGTGGTGTGCACCTGTAGTCCCAGCTACTGGAGAGGCTAAGGTAGGAGGATTACTTGAGCTCTGGTGTTCAAGGCTGCAGTGAGCCATGGTTGCGCCACTGTTCTCCAACCTGGGCAACAGAGTGAGACCCTTGTCTCAAAAAAAAAAAAAAATTCAAGCCAGGCTCGGTAGCTCAGCCTGTAATCCCAGTGCTTTGGGAGGCTGAGGTGAGTGGATTGCCTGAGCCTGCGGGTTCAAGACCCACTTGGGCCACTTGGCGAGACCTCATCTCTACAATAAATCAAAAATTAGCCGGGCGTGGTAGTGCACCCCTGTAGTTCCAGCTACTTGGAAGGCTGAGGCGGAAGGATTGCTGAAGCCCAGCAGGTCGAGGCTGCAGTGGCTGGAAGCATGCCACTGCACTCCAGTCTGGGTGACAGAATGAGACTCCAACTCAAAAAACAAAAACAAACAAACAAACAAAATTCAAAATAATGGATACCTTTCTACCAAGAGGGTTATACTGGCCACCTTGCATGACTAAAGCAGTGGTGGGAGGAGCTGCAGTCATGAACTGGGGAGACACAGCCTGAAAACTGAGGAGCAGGTGGCCTTAAGCAGCACTCCCATGACGAGTGGGCTTTACACGTGCACAGTGGCAGGGCATGGACCTGGCAGGGGGCCTATGTGAGTAAAATCATGGGAGGCAGGATGTATACAGTGTGTGAGAGGAGACAAACCAGTCAGAAGGGTGGGGGTTTGTACCGGGGAGTGATGAGAGTGAGATCAGAAGGTGCATATGGACCAGGTTGTGGAGAGACTGAATTCTAGGCCAAGGATTCTCGATGTGGTTCTGTAGGCAGCTGGGAGCACCTGTGGATGTTCCAGAATGGGACTGTCATGATGGATGTGCTGTGGGTTTTTTTGTTTTGTTTTTGTTTTTTGAGTCAGGGTCTCACTCTGTCGCCCAGGTGTGACCATGGCTGCTGTGGTGAGCATCTCCTTTTCTTGGCTTCCCCTTTGTTCTCGTCTCTTCCTTTTCTTTCTTTTTTCTCCTGGCTCGTTCTTATTAACCTTCCCTTATACTCTGGAGTCTCTCAACGGGCCCAATCTCCTCGCGGACCCACAGTGTTGCTTGATGTGTTCCTTCTGCTCAAATGTAGATCCATTCAAGGGGTGAGATGCGGGGCACGGGCTGGGGTGGGAGGGCCTATCCGCCAGCTGGCCCGGTCCCTAGGATGGGAGTGAGGATACGGGTGTGGGTATTGTGGTCAAAAAGGCCCCAAACGCAATGACCGACATGATGGCTCCGTGATGACCCCGGCCACTTCATCCGTGGCTGTCCTAGCACCCGGCGCACATCTTCTCGGCAATGGCTGCCGAGGCCTCCCCACCCCTGAGAAGGGACACACGTGCCTTCCTGAGGGGCATGCTATACTTCTGCTCACCCTGACCACATCCCGTCAACCAGAGCTTTGTCCCATGAACACACTCAGACGAAGGAGAGGCTATCCCCCCTAGAGACAGTGGCAGTGGCAGAAATCGTGCCCCAGACTTGAGGGCAAGCTGAGGGGTGGACTGGTGGTGAGCGCTTGGATGTGCAGGCTGGCATGTCACACATGCGTGCTGCGAAGAGGAGGGACTGCTGGGACTGGGACCACACGTGGCAGGCTGGGCCTGTCCAAGTCTCTTTCCCACTGTGTGACGCTGCTCCCGTGTCACCATCATCGGCCCATCGTCACAGTCTCCACAGCGATGGCAGCCACTCTGTCATGATTGTGGCGTGCAGGACAATGTGGAAATAAGAGTGGGCGGAGCATATGGCCCCACATCAAGGCCAGCCATGAGACAGATGGTGGTACAAGTCACAGCTCTTAGATTAAGTAGCATCTTAACAAAACTAAAATGTCCAAGGGTCCCCCCTGTCAGGGCCCAGCAGGTGAGCCTGGAGGGTAGGCAGCTCATGTTACAAGTAACCGAGAAATCTTGGTGCTGATTGGTCAGTCCTGCCGGGACCGTCGTGTGGCTGATGGTGCAAACTTCACACCGCTGCGTGTGTCCCACCTCCTTTTCTGCCTCAGAGTGGCCCTGGGAGCTCGGTCCTGTTGTTAGCTCCATTATACAGACAAGGACACAGATTGGTCGGGGCCATAGGGTGAACAGGTGAGAAGCTCGTCCTGTGGGCCTAGGTCTGCCTCCCATGAGAACTGGGTTCCTAAGTACAAGCTGTGCCCATGAGCCCCATTTCCCACGGGCAGGAGGGAGTGAGCCAAGCTGCAGTCATCAGGTGGCCTCCTCAGGGCTGGGCACACGCCATATCCCTGGGCCAGCTCCCTTCTGTCCGTCAGTGAATACGCGTTGAGCCCCACCCTAGGTCTGCTCTGAGCTGGACGCTTGGAGTACTTCTTCTCACTTAACTCTGATACCACCCTGTGAACGAGTGTCAGGATCCCTGGTTCACATGAGATGAGCACAAGACCCAGAGGGTTAAGTACCTTGCCAGCATCGCACACGGATGTTTGGCAGAGCCTGGCTTGGGCCCACGCCTGCTCACAGCCTCTTCTCTCTGTGCACCGGCCGAGCATCGGAAACCCCTCCCCGCCAGGCCTGAGGAAGAACCTGTGATGACCCCGTGCTACAGTGTTGCCTCTGATTACTGTCTGGATGATGTCTGCCCTTCCTCGCGCAAAGGTGTGGCTCACAGAAGGAAGACTGCTTAGCGGCCTCTAGTGGCTGGGACAGATAGGTCAGTGGGCTCTGGACCTCTCTCCTGGGCTGGGATGCCACCCCGGTGGCTGAAGGGGTGGCGTCCTCTCTCTGCCCAGTTAGTGGCACATTGGTGGCTTGGCCTGCCATGGAGCTGACAGCCAGAGCAAGTACTTGAAGGCCAGGGAGCTGTGTGGGCCTTGCCTCTGGTGCCTGTCATCAGCTGACAGCACGGCCCTCCCTGGATGTCACGAGTCAGATGGCAGGGATGGGCTCACAGTGTGAACACAAACACCACCTACGTCACGTTGGACTTGACGCCACATAGCACCTAGGAAGGTATACTTAGGAGTGAGCAAGCTTCCTGTCATAGAGCTAATTAATTTCCACAGAAAGGCTAACAGGCGGACGCCAGAGACTGAGCACACGTGGATGGTAGAGCCCCCGCTTCCTTTGGTCTGGTCCTCAGGTGTGGTCGGGCCAACCCCTTATGGAGAAACAGCCCCCTAAGCCTCCCAGTGTGGCTCGGAGCCAGATCGTTCCTCTTCCTGCTTGTTTTCTGAGGCTTTTCGATCTTTCAGTGTATTACATAATTTGAGCAGAAATGCTGAAGTTATTGGGCAGGAGGATGGGCAGTGCTGGAGCGAGCCAGCATGGGGCAGGGAACGGGGTAGAGTGTGCCCCTGAGTAGACCAGGCTGCAGGTCTAGGCTGCCCACTAGATGGCACTCACACATTAGTGTTCAGACCCGGTCCATGACATTTTTCCACTAGGGCGTCTGTAAAATCTCTCAAGGAACTAGCCAAACCTTTGTATCTGTCATCGCGCCATCCATCTATTCATCCCGCTAACCTCTCTTGATCTTCTACAGACTGGGAGATACACGTCTCTCCAGTTCATTTGTCTATCTCTTTTTCTCTCAATATTCAGTGACCTTAAAGCCTGGCAAAAAATATCTTCAAAGCCTCCCACCTTGTTAGCTGCGTTGTTGCATTTTGACGATTCTCCTAAGCCAATGTTTACATGGCAGTAAATCCATTTTTTAAGTAGGTGCCAGAGGGAAACGTGTTTTTCTCTTTAACCGTTCTGAGGTTATGTTTGATAAGAGGAATGGAAATTGAGGGGATAAGAGTGATTAAAAAGAATAATAGGTAGCACATGTTTAAAAATATTTCCATTCAAAATTAGGGGTTGGTAAATAATAACGTAGTGTGTTTCAAATCAATGAGTTATTTTAATAAGTCATTTTCTACTGTTAGAGGATCTTCAGCAAGCTGACATTCAGATGCCAAATGTCTCACTGCATACTGCTGAGTGCTGGGAGGGAGAAGGGATAGACAGGAAATCACAGTTGCTGTTATTCTCTTGACCAAGGTGTGTGTGGTGTAAAAGCAAAACCCCATCTTGAATTCATTGTCTGGTCTGATGTTGCACAGAAATAAAAATTAATTTCTCTGTGTCAACTGAAATGGATTCTGCTCCTGCCTGGCTCAATTCTTCGGTAGCTGCCTGGACATCTTGGGGAGTTGCTCTGATGGTGCATGCAGACGTGGTTCATCTGTGCACTTCTTAGCTGAGATAACAGTGCTCCGAGCCCCACTGCTAAGGTTAACCTGTACACTGCAGAAGGACAGCAGATGGAAATTCTAGTTTGCAGCCACTGCAGAAAAATAAAAACATGTTCCAAAGGGAAAAGGATCTTGTATTTCTGCGCTTGAACCTTTGATCTGCATTCACATCTGAAGGGAGGGCTAAACCTTTTGGTGGAGACACATGGCTTTGCATCTGTGAAAACACAGCTGTATAGAGCAAAACAAAACTAGTGGAAAACACAATGGTTGTGCTATGTCAGGCTCCCAGCTCATGCTCCAATTCTATACAAATATTATCTTTTGATAGCTCTTTCAAAAAATGTCTTGACTTTCCATGTAATTGTTGAGTGAGGTTATTCTTTTAAATTCAGATTTGGAGTTTCTTAGGATTAAGGCACAAATGTCTCTTTCTCCCATCTTTTAAAAAGGCAGTAAAATAAATGGATTGTAGTTAGAATGTAATACCATTACCTAAATTCTGACCTAATTGGAGGAGAGGAGGTGGAAAAAAATTAAACCCTTTAAAAGAAGATTAAGGTAGAGTTCTGACTTGATCCTTGATCCCGAACATTTTTTTTAAAGGAAATATTGCATGCGCTTTGTACTACAAGTGACGGTGTGAAGGGCCTTTGAAGCACTCTCTAAACTTAGCTGCTGTGTTTTGAGCAATTAAGATTTGTAATTGAGTGAATTAAGCGGCTCTGCTTTGCTTCGCCTGTAAATAGTAGTCTCAGGCTAGTTTCTTCATTTGCTCTTCCCAGGAACAGAAGCCAAGTCGCTTTCCTTAGGAGGCGCTCCTTGTTTCGTTGAGTCCCGGGCAGAGACCGAGTCCCTGGCAGAGCGCCTCCTCACCCTGCCCTCCGGGGTTTCCCTCCATGGCCTTGGCGATGGGCTCCAGCCCGCCCTGCCCGCGGTGCCCGGCCCCTCGGCCCTCTCCCACCGCAGGAGTGGGCGCGGGGCTGCCGGGGACAAAGGGATGCCAGGATGCCAGGCGGCCGGGGAGGCCGCAGGCCGCCGGCGTGCCCCTCTGCAGAGGGACCGCGCACAGGTTCCGAAGGGGCGGGCGCCGGGGGAAGGCCGGGGGGCCGCCACCCTCCCCATCCAGCCCCGACGGCTTCATGGGCAGGCCCGCTCGGGAGACGCGAGGTGCCGCGGGCTTTCCCGGGAGCGGGAACGTGAGACCTGGCGATCATCGTGGCCACCTGGTGCCCCTCGCGCGGCCGAGCGGAGCGAGGACCCGCCGCAGTCCTCCCCGCGCCCCAAGTCTCCCCTTTGACGTGCTGGGTCCCGCCCCGCCCCCGGCCGGGGGGGCGAGGGAAGGAAGACCAGGGCGAAGCCCCGAGCCTCCGAGGAATGCCGCCGGCCCGAGGCTTTCCTGCCTGGCACCCCCGCCCTCGCGCGGCCCTCCCCGCCTGGCGACTCTCGGCCCTTTGAAACCGCGGGCCGGGGGCGGCGGGCCCCCGCGATCGCCCCGGGCGGGGGCGGGGGCGTGCGGACAGGAAAGAGCGACGCGGTTGGGGGCGAGGGGGCGAGGGTCCCGGGCGTGCCGGGCCCCGCGGAGTTTCGCTCCGGGGTCGATGGGCTTGGAGGCAAGAAAAGCAAGCCGGAAAGCGCCCCCGCCCGAAGGCGGCCCCCGCCGCTGCACTGTGTTGCTGGGGCTGTGGGTGTCGCCAGAGCCTCTTGCTTGGCGACCGAGACCCCGCCGCCGAGCCTGTGCGTCTTTCGGGCGAAACAGACCAAGCGCGCCTTGGCCGCTGCCGGCTCCTACTTTAGCATTCGGGGGTGAAGGAGCCCACTGTCTTCTCTTCGCTTGGCACGTCGTCCAGAGAGGTCTTGCCCCGGTCGCAAGGGACGAGCCGCTCAGCACTTTTTGAAGAGGAAGGTCTAACTTTTTGCACCGCCTGTTTTTGTGCTGTCTCCCAAACAAAACCAATATTTACTCTCTGCTGTTACTTAGGCCCATGCCACTCCCCCTCACCCTGCTTTTTAATTTCCCACAGACAGGGGTTCTCCACAGTGTTTTTCCTCCTCCAACTCATCCCCTGAGCTCAAGTAGATCTATTTCTCTTCTGGCACACGGTTAGCGCAATCTACCAATAAAACTGTCCAGAGTCATTGACCGGCCTAGCTTGGGCATGGCCCCTTGATTTCAAGCAAAAGTTCAGTTTACGAGGACTTTTCACAGGTTTCCATCTGCTGGGTTTCATAGCAAATTGTGACCCTCCAGACTACTTCGAGGCCTTTTGTGTTCTTATCTGTGCATTTCAATACTTGCTGGGGAAGTGCCTTTGGATTCACTACATATGCAAAAAAGCCGGACTTGAATTTTTTGACACCCTTTTTCCATTTGTTGGTGGCATCCTGTTTTCTATTGTTGGCTTGTTGATGTTGGCAAAAGTCATTTATTTAGCGATGGCAGGGATCCTGTGCCTTATACTTTATTGGCATGAAATCCTAAAACATCTGGGAGTAGTTTAAAAATTAATGCATGCTGTTGGAACTGTTACATATTAGCATAGTTTTATTTTCCTGTCGTAAGGTAGATGATATTTTAAAAGTACTATGTAGTAATAGTCACCAGAAGCCAATTAAAACCTCGAGGATTCTATCAAAAACCTGTTTGGTGGCATAAATAATTGATATCTGGAAATAAAGCAGTCCTCTCCGGGTAGGGCCTGCTGGAGAGACCTGGGTGGCGGTGGCGGGAGCAGTCTCTCTTCTGTGAGCCAGGGGACCGTTTCTGGGCATTCTCTCACCTGGGTTTTAAAAACTTCATAATGCCACACGCAAACACATTTTTTAAAAAACCTCCTTTGCCCATGGAGAGAGAGGAGATAGTGACATTATTTTCAGGTGTTTGAGCGTCTTAGCAAAAAGAAACAAATACCAGACTTCTCATGAGCTAGGTGCAAATGGGATAAATTGAGGCACTCTACCGACACGTCCAGCTTGTTTTAAATGATGTGATTAAAAGGGACATCTGAGAACAAATTTATGAAGTTGTTATGGCAACTGAAATACTTGGATTGAAATGTGTGTATCTGAAACATGAAAGATGGTAGGGAGCCAGAGAAACAAGCTCGGCATTGTATTTGGGAAAGGCAATTGAACAGTGATAGCCAAATATTATTCCTCCGTCGGTCATCCTTCAGGGTAACTGCCTCGGTTTCCACTTTTTTAAACGTGTGGTGATTGATGCTTTCACGGACTGTGTCGCCTGAAGTCCCTGTGCATCGTACCAGCGTCTGCTCATTGGTTGTTTGACCTGTTGAGAACACAGTCTCTGTCTTGTGTTCAATGGGGAGATGCATTTAGAGTCACTGTGCACTTACCCCTAAGTTTATACTCCTGTGTTCTCATATTAACGTCCCTGGTAGTGGATAGTCTATCTAGTCTTAACATTTGTATCTCCCCCAGGCCTAATTCAACAATGGCCTCCAACAAACAGCCACACTCAAAGTAGTCAAAATGTACAAATATTCCCTAGAATTCTTTGCTCTCTTCTAAAAACTTCTGCATAATTTTATTCTGTCTTAATTTATCACTTTTAAAATTTTCCTCACCAGTGCTATCAAGGGTATTAGATAATTGTTCCTTTAAATCACAGGAATATTTAAAATTAACTTGTACAGATGTGTATTACAGTGTGTTAAAATCTAAAGCACTTCAAAGTTTTTTTCGATTTCAGATACAGTGTTCAAAAAAAATCTTGCTACTAAGTTCCTTGCCATGTTGGTTTTTTGTTTTTTTTTTTACTTTAAATGAAAAGATAGTTAAATGTCAATTACAATGATTTTAGTAGACCATTCCAATAGGAAATATGGTATTTTAATTGAAAAAAGTTTGACAAAACATACATTCACATCAAAAAATTCAAATAATTTCTTCTTTAACAATATTGAGTGTTGTATGTTGATTCCCTAGTTATTTGGTCTCCTTAATTTTAAGCATAATACTTTTTAGTTTGAAAAATCTTAATCGCTAAAGTTAAGCAAAGTGAAACAAAAGTGAAAAAAAAGAGTAAAAATTTCCAGAAAATTGTATTTTCTTTAAACCATGAATAGAACTTTTTACTCTCACTGAAATTGCTCAAGTTTTTTTACATAAGTAAAAAACATGAGAGCACAGTAGAAAAACTTCCCTTCTGTAATGCATTTTTCTAATTCTTTAAAGACTGAGATCAAAACATTTTTCTATTGCATTTTTCTAATGCTGCAAAATTAACTGCTGATAATTTGTCAGACTAATTATTCACTTTAAATGTTACTAAGCCTGTACATTTATGTATTTTTTCATGCCTTTTTGCATAGCATACAGAAATGATTCCATTTTGATAAAACTTTCATTTCAAAAACCCACAGATTGAAGATGATATAATCAAAATAATAAAAAGGGATGTTTCAAGTGTATTAAACATAAGAATTTGGGGTCTTTGTATATCTTGCAGAAATAAGTTTCATTTTTTATTTTTTAGTCTTTTCATTTTAAGGACTTTTTTTTTTTTTAAGTTTGATTTTGATGCTTCCAAAGTGGATACTATTTTATTTCAGGTGGGCTGTTTGATAGTTTGTTGATGTTTTCAAGGTCTCTAAACAAAGTCTGATGTGTTAACAGTCTTATTAACGATGTTAAAATAGAATTAACAGCTTGTGGATGCCTCCAGAGCACAATAGCCTGTCAGGCTCCCCTGCCCCCTTATAAATTGTGCCCCTGCTGTCTTCCCTTTGTTTCAGGCCCAATCAGCAAACTAAACTTTTGTGGAGCGAGAAGGCAGTTCAAGTGTTTCTGCTGCAGCTGAAGGGAGGAGCTAATGTGGAATTTATTGGGAGACCAATCAGTGCTCAAGGGAAGAATGACCCCAAATTGGGAAGAAGGACTTTGTTGACCCGCTTGGCTCCGTGACCTCTCCTGGCTATTTTGTCCCTTTAAAGTGGTTTACTCTGTTGGTCTTTTACTTTGTGATGCTTTTACTAAAAGTCACCAAAGTTTTAAAAGTTTCGGATTATTTAAGATCCATCTCAGCACAGATTTAATTGTGCCGTGTGATTTTTAGTAAGTTGACTAAATGTGACCGCTCAGAATCATTTTTTAAAAATCTGACACAAGCTATTCACAGTGTTTTTTCTAAAAAGGAAGTTGAATTTCACCGGCTCTCTGAAGCCAATATAGATTCTAAATCTCTTCCGTATATCTACTTTCATAGAGAATCTGATTAGCTACTGATGATAGACCATTGGTTCTATTTTGTTTAATTTATACTTTAAAAAAATAGATGTACGTATTCTATGTCTTTAAAACTTTGTTTTTGTCATAGGAAGTTGAAAATAAAAGACTCTTTGAAGGGATGTTTTTTCCATTAGTATTGCTAGTAACAAATTTGACAAGTGATCACATTTAAAAGTACAGAATTGTGAACAAATGGGTAATTTTACTTTACTTTTAACCTTTGCCACTGTTCGATTTAATAATGTATAAAATATACATATTTATAAAATTATTTCCCCATTCTCACTGAGCATTACACCAGTTTTGGTGAGAGATAATGAGACCGTATTAGGAGTTAAGTGTTTTTCAGTTGGCACTGGAACTTTCCTTGTTCGTTTGTTGGCGTGGGTCTCTCTTGTAACGTGGTTTGTTGCTATTTACTTTTCAATGGGCTGCCGTCCAGGGACTTCCAGTGCAGGACTGAGCTCTGAGATGGTCACTGCTGGTATAAAGAGGAATCCTCTCAGGCTGAGTGCGGGACACTGAATATTTTCTTTAAACAAAGCTTCAGTAAAAGTACTCAAGTGCATCCAGATGCAGAGAGAAAGATATAGCTAATGAACTATGGTTTCAGAATACGAGTATTTGTCAAGGAATTGCTATAATAAACATGAGGCACTGAAAACGCATCACTTCTCTTTGTTCATATTGCTACGTAGGTAAACCCCAAGGGGATTATTTTCTCCTACTTTATAAACCCTAAAGATATGCATCCATCAATTGAGCAATGCCTGGAACTGGAGCAAACGGGCCATGTTTGACACTAACCCCATGTGTGGGTATAAATAATAACATTTTCTAGTTGGCGTCTTTGAGCTTGTGATGCTTGATCAGGGCCATTTTACCTGGCCAAGGAAGAATATCTCTGCAGTGGTTCTCCCTCAACAGTAACTGCTTGTTCTTTCTACCCACAGTGCTCATTGCTGCCCACCCCCATTCCGTGGCCTAGTGTGTCCTCACATTCCACTGCTGGGCAGCAGAACCATCTTGTAAGGAAGCATAACCCACCCCTTCTTTGGTGTGCCCGGCGTGGAGTCTGGGGCACACCTAGGGACCTGGGTACCGTGCTGCCCTGCCGTTGAGACCAGCCATCAAGACTGTGTATATCTGATGGAAGTGTCCAGCCCATGTCTGTGTGACTTGGGGACAGTAAGAAAGCTAAAGGGATTAGCAGCAAACAAAGAGAGCTTGTCACCTTTGTGCAGAAGCCAGCTGGCATCTCCCAGGGACAACCTGAGCTGCTCCATTTTCTCTGAATCTGTGCTCCGAGGGATCCCGTTTTAGTACTGCTCTCCCAGAGCATATTTCAGGCTTGGTTACCAGGAGAGAGGGGAAGGGTGAATCCGGAGCCTGGTGCTGGAGCCCAGGTCTTTTGTTTCAGGTGACGCAGGGAGGGATACACTGCAAACTTAATACAACTGTAATCATCAGTTCAGATTTTCTGCGTAAGAACTTTGCAAATAGCATTTATCCATCAAAAGTTCTCTCTTTTTATTATCTATTTTATACGCTCAAAAGAAAAAGAAAAGTCAGTGGTCCCAGCATTTGCTTTAGTCCATGACCTAAGTGGATTATAACTCTTGACCACTGCCATTTGCCGGGATAAGTCAGTGTCGTAGATGTTGAGCTTCATGCCGATTCGGCTCTGGGACCAGTCCCCTTGGACAAAAGTTTTCCTGCTCTTAGAATTCTGAAGAAATTTTTAGGAATGTAAAGTGTACAAATAAAGTTTCTGACTGTTTTCTTTTGCATTTTAACATCTGTTAAATGCAGACATAATTTTTCTCTGGAATCTTCTTAATTCCCTGAAGTGGACACTTTAAGCCAATTGTGAAATGCTGCTTGTAATTACTCATAAGGGAGATTTGGTGAATGATGGTTTATTTTTCTGTAGTTTTGTTTCATTAAAATATTGTCCTTATTTCAACTACTAAGGTTATCTTCCTTTGGCATGGCATTTTATAATTTTAATGTACTTTTACAAACATTGTTACATATGATCTTTGAATGACTTCTACAGGAAGATAGTATTATCCTGGTTTTATAGATGGAGAAACAATGAATGTACATTTTCTTAACATGCCACATAGTGCCAGCTTTGTGTTACCAGAAAACAGAGAATTCTGTTTTAAGAAATATATTTGGTATGTAAAATGGCTAGAAAACACAACACAAAATTGGAACTGAAGAAGCTATTTTGATTCCATACGATATCTATAAATGATGAAAAGAAACAGGAGAATACAATCATGTAATAATGAGCAATTCTCTTTTTGGTGCTCAATTGCAGGACTCTTGGTCTTATGGTTGCTTAGTTTCCATGTGTTTATAAAATACCATAATATGCCCCATGATTACAACATAATGCTATAATAGGAAAATAACCCTCTTTCCTTATTTTTAAAGACAGAAATTGTAATCAAAATATCATAGCAGAAGAATGTTTTCCAATTAAAAGGTGGTCTGGTTAAAATATGATTTTTTTCCCTATAAAAATCTCAAAATGGCCAAAATGTATTTAACCTTAAAAACAATTTTTTTTTCTTCTTCATGTTAAAAACCAAGCAGCCAGATATTTGGGGGCAATTCACTGCCAAATTCAGAAACAGAACTTTAGTATTGGGGTCAGGAAAATCTGATTGGTGTTTCTAAGAATGATTATAGCACAGCAAGACAGGGAAGCAGTCCAAAGTGCTAAAGATTAAAAGCAATTTGTAAAAACTAGGAAAAGATCCTGTTATAAAAATAAACGAATAAATGTTTCTTAAGAATAATTAAAATTATCTAAATGATATTCGTAAATATTTTTCATAATGATACTTTCATATTATTTTCATAGAAATACTCTAGTTGAAGGGAGCAGAGGAAGAGGAATTAAAATGAGGATTAAAACAAAAAACTCCTATTATACAAGATCCAAAATCTTATCAATATAGTTTTTAGTGAGAAAAAAATTATTAGACTGTCACATGCTAACCCTAAGAAAAGTCTCCACATATGGTCCCAAAGGTTTAAAAAAAAAAAAACAAAACTCTTCTGGGGAAATAATTATTTTTATGAAAAGAAATCTATTTGGAATTTCACTGGGGCCTCTCTTAGAACCGAATCAAGCTTAATTTCTGTCTTTAATTGTCATAACAAGTATACATTTTGCATTCTAGAAGTTTAGAGGAGGTATCATATGCCCCTGGTTTTCTTTAAACAACTCTAACATCAAAATGGCCAAACTGTTGGACCGATTCATGTTAGATAAAACAGATGGGATTCTCAGATCGCGCACCGTTCAGCCGTTTGATGGAATTCGCGCCACCCTGACCAGCGAGCCCAGATGGCGCTTAAATCTGTCACTCTTTAACGACCCTACTGTTTTTAAAAAATATTTTTATATTTGAGCCCATTCAGTTAATCTGGGAGATTAATCTTTTCCAAGATATGTCTGGGGAGGGCCTCGCTGAGAGTTTCACTTGGAGACACTGCGGGAGAGAGGGAAAAATGACGAGTCCTCCTGGACATAGGTCCACCTGCTAGAAGGACCCAGGGGAGGAATGGCCTGCGGGACCCTGGGCTTTAGGATGTTTTATAGGCAGCAAGGCCGAGAAGCCCACAGGGAGAATAGTGGCGGTGGGGTTAAGGGAAGAGAGGATGGACTTTGGGAAGGGGCCTGGGGTGGCACGGACAGAAATATGGATATCATCCAGAGACTCTCTGGCCATTGCAAGCTTAGATCCCAGCAAGGGGCTGAGCGCCAACTGTGACCACACCGGGGTGGCTTTGAGCCACCTGACCCTCATTGCATGGGGATCACTGGTGGGTGTGCCACCTGGAGCCCACTCCGAGATTCAGCACAACGTGATAAGCTTCTCTGAGGTGGTTCTGGAAATAACCTGTTCTGTACTGGAACTCTTACAGATCTCAGGAGGTTTTCCTCTGAAGGTTTTTTTTCCTTTTTCCTTAAATTATTATTTTGAGTGAGTCAGTCTACCGAAATGCTTCAGTGATTTGGGGTTTGTGATGTTGGCCAGCCTTTCCCTCCAAAATCTCTAGCCTTGGATGCATTTGCAGAGTGGCTTGGAATTGCTTTCCATTCCTGCTGGGATGGGAAAGGGAAAAACGAATGGTTTTTCATTATGCACACATGGTTTTATTCCTGCATTTGCATCAAATGTAGCAGGTGTCAAAATATGGTGCAGTATTTACAGTATTAATGTGAAAATTTCCACTGCCCCGAAAGGCCACCAGAGATGGACAGACCCACCTACATTAACAAAACCCAAAATACCCTGCTGACCTTAAAGATGTTCCTGGTGGTATCTGGGCTGCTCCATGCTAGTTTTCCTGGGGTGGTGTGATGTTGCCTAGACTTGAGGGGTCTCACCTCAAGTGTGACATGGGACTGAATGTCCTGTGCCCCACCTGTTCTAGAGGGGTTTTCCTCCTAAATTAAAGGTCTGTGACCTTCACATAGACCCAAAGGTGAGCCAAGAAGCAAATTGTTTTGGAGTTCTTTTGGAAGATGTTGGACTTTGGGGATCTTGGGGAATCAGGGTCTGTCGGCAGTCACTGATGTACCCAAACATGATGGGGGCTCATGCTTGTGACGACAACCTGTCCTCAGATATGCCACATGTAACCACCCCACGGGGATAGCACAAGGCATGTTGTGAACAGAGTGGAAGAACATCAAACTCAGTGTGTTGTTTTCATCTTAAACCTGCTGTAAGCACACGACAGCCAGGGTTCCACCCCTACTCCCCCCCACACAGCCAGATTATGGAAGGGATTGCTTAAAGAATATTGCCTTCAGGCCGGGCATGGTGACTCACGCCTATAATCCCAGCACTTTGGAAGGCCAAGGTGAGAGAATTGCCCGAGTCCATGGGTTTAAGGTCAACCCGGGCAACTTGATGAGACCTCACCTCTACAATAAATCAAAAAATTAGCTGAGCGTGGTAGTGCATGCCTATAGTCCCATCTACTTGGAAGCCTGAGGTGGAAGGATCAACTGAGCCCAGCAGGTCGAGGCTGCGGTGGCCGTGAGCATAGCATGCCACTGCACTCCAGCCTGGGTGACAGGGTGAGACTCAGACTCAAAAATAAAAAAAGAATATTGCTGTTTTATGGACAGTAAACTATTGCTGAAAGAGTAGAGAGGAAACCTGCATCTAACACTGTGTCAGGTTTGGGATTTGATGGCTGTGTGTGTGTGTGTGTGTGTGTGTGTGTGTGTACACACGCATGCACATGCGTGCTGGCGTCAGTTTCCTAGGTAGTTTTTGGGTGTTTACAGTATAATTAAATGTTTTAGAGTAAGCAATTTGTGGTGCCTGCATTAACAATTATTTTGATGAAGTTGTGCAATGTATTTGATATTATTATTTTATTTTATTTATTTTATCTATTTTAGTTGGAGTCTCATTCTGTCACCCAGGCTGGAGTGCAGTGGCACACTCACAGCCACCGCAACCTCGATCTGCTGGACGCAGGCAATCCTTCCACTTCATCCTTCCAAGTAGCTGGAACTACAGGTGCACGCTACTGCAACCAGCTAATTTTTTATTTATTGTAGAGATTAGGTCTCGCCAAGTTGCCCGGGCTGGTCTCGAACCTGTGAGCTCAGGCAGTCCTCTTGCCTTGGCGTCCCAAAGTGCTGGGATTATAGGCTTGAGCCACTACACTCGACCGATATTATTTTAAAAACTGATTTCCAGCCGGGCTAGTTGGCTCAGCCTGTAATCCCATGCTTTGGGAGGCTGAGGTGAGTAGATTGCCTGAGCCCGCAGGTTCGAGATCTGCCTGGGCAACTTGGCGAGACCTCATCTCTACAATAAATCAAAAAAATTAGCTGGGCGTGGTAGTGTGTGTCTGTAGTTCCGGCTACTTGGAAGGCTGAAGCGGAAGGATCGCCGGAGCTTAGCAGGTCGAGGCTGTGGTGGCTGCAAGTGGCCACTGCACTCCAGTCTGGGAAACAGAGTGAGACTCCAACTCATAAATAAATAAATAAAATAAAATAAAAACTGATTTCCTTTTTGACTAAATTAGATACTCCTAATAGTCAAAAGTAAACATTCTCTCTTAAATTTTACTGGTCAACTCATTTCACACTCACCTGATTTTCCTAAAAACTAAAATATTTCTGATATTCCAATTGGCACATGGTCTGTTTTGAAACAAAAGGAAATATATATTTGAAGAATTTTGTGGTCACCTGAGACATTAAGCTGTTGCCTATCATTTTTTATCAGTGCTTGCCAAGTAATCAATTATGAAAAGATGAAGAGCAAAAATAAATTTTCACCTGTAATAAAACGCTGGCTATTTGAACAAGATAAATGTGTTTTGGTAGATAGAAAAAAAGAGAACTAAGCCGGGCTCGGTGGCTCAGCCTATAATCCCGCACCTTTGGGAGGCTGAGGTGAGTGGATTGCCTGATCCCGCGCGTTTGTGACCCGCCTGGGCAACTTGGCGAGACTTCATGTCTACAATAAATCAAAAAATTATTAGCCAGGCATGGTAGCGTGCGCCTGTAGTTGCAGCTACTTGGAAGGCTGAGGCTGAAGGATCGCCGGAGCCCAGCAGGTCGAGGCTGCAGTGGCCAGGAGCAGCCACTGCACTCCAGTCTGGGCGACTCAAAAAAAAAAAGATAAAAGAGAACTAGCACAGATGTCTAAACTACCTCCCTGGGCATGAGGGTGGTACAACAACCTCAGCTCACCTGGCTTTTAGGATGCTGAGCTAAGGGTGGCCTGGCCAGGTCCAAATTGCTGGAGCCAATCCAGGAAATAGGATTAGGGATAAAACTAAACTGAAAGGCCATGGTATGGTTGAATCAAGGTGTTAATCGGATGAAGAGTTGGAGGGGAAGAAACCATGTCCAAAGCCACCAGGGGATCCGGTGGGAAGGCAGAAGACAGATCTCAAGAGGTGCCGGGCAGATCTAGGGGTGCTTTTTTAGGGCCTCAGCTTTGAATGGGGAGTGAGATGTTAAGGGCACCCAGATACTGAGATGAACACGTGGGCTCTCCTTTCTTCCTTCCAGAGCCTTTTCTAACCATTTGTAAAAACTCCATAGGCTTTTTTCCACAGTAATTCTTTAAGAATGGAAGAGGGAAGGGGTGGTCATTACGCCTTAAAAAAATTAGGCAGTCCAAGGAACCCTTGTTTTCCAAATAAGAAATGTGGAGTTGGGTGGTAGTTTCAAATCATTGTTTCATTTTCTTTGCTTCTGAAAAGAATTGCTAATTTACTGACAGCCTATCCTCAATTGCACAGATATTGTAAAGTTTCTCTTTTATTCCCCACAAAGATCTCTATTTTTAGCTTTTAAGAGCTGTTACTCACAACTGAGATATAAACAGTATCCTGCACCCACACACAGCATACATCTCATGGTTCGAGACAGGCTTCCTAGAACTGCAAGACGAGTTTGGGCTTAGTCAATCTGTTAGGTTTCCTTATAGGCTTATTTTTTCATTCTGTTATTTTAGTGAGAGGCCTGTGAGAAATTTCCATGTGTATAAATGATGCTTAAGAGCCAGCCTGCATGGTGGCACGTGCCTGTAGTTCCAGCTACTTGGGAGGCTGAGGTAGGAACATTGCTTGAGCCCAGGAGTTCAAGACTACAGTTAGCTATGATCACACCACTGCACTCCAGCCTGGGCAACAGAACCAGACCCTGTCTCTAAAAAAGTAAAAATAAAAGAAGCTCTCACCATCAAGTTATCCTATGTGGAATTTCCCATGGCAGTTTCCTGAAACATAACTTGTTTATGTTTCCTGAAACAAAACTTGTCTGCAGTTTCTAGACATGCTCTAAAAACAGGCAAACTCTAGCTCAACATTTAATGGGATGTAGGAATCTCTGCCCAGTCTGCACCCTCTTTCAACTATTCAAATAGAAAACAAGAGTGCTTGGATGTTTCACATTTGTGAAAATCTCTTCTATTACTGACTTTTTGGAATTGTACAATTTGTTTTTGGTGAAAACAACAACAACAGCAAAAGCAAATACTGGTTATTTGAAAAATGGACCCACTGATCTCAGCTGGACCAGGGCAGATAATCAGATCATGTCACTTCCCTGCTTATAGTCTTTCAAGAGTTTCCCACTGAACTTGAAATAAAATTCCCTTTTTTTTTTTTTTTTTGAGTTGCAGTCTCACTCTGTCGCCCAGACTAGAGTGCAGTGGCACGCTCCCAGTCACCGCAGCCTCGACCTACTGGACTCCGGTGATTCTTCCGCCTCAGCCTTCCAAGTAGCCAGAACTACAGGCACGCGCTACCACGCCTGGCTAGTTTTTGATTTATTGTAGAGATGAGGTCTCGTCAAGTTGCCAGGGCGGGTCTTGAACCCGCGGGCTCAGGCAATCTACTCGCCTCAGCCTTCCAAAGTGCTGGGTTTACAGGCTGAGTCACCAAGCCTGGCCAAAATTCTCATTTTTTTTTTGTACTGTGGCCATCAAGGTCCTGTGTTTCTGGTTCTTGTTGGCCTCTCCAATATTATCTTATGCTGCTCTCCCCTTCATTCACTGCCCTTGAGAAACACTGGCCTCCTTTCAGTGTCTCCAGTAAGCGGCAAGCAGTTTTCTACCTCAGCATCTTTAAACTAACTGGTCTTGCAGTTCGACTTTTCCTGCAGCTGGCTCCTCTTCCTCTTGAGGCCTTAAAGTCTTGCCTACCGTTGTACAGTTTAGGACTCCTCCCCTCAAGCCCCTGCCATGACTCTTTCACAGCATCCTGTTTCTTTCTTTCATAGTGTTTATCACAGTCTGTCAACTTTTTGTTGATTGTTTTGTTTCTCATGTCATGTTTGTCTTTCCCACTGCAGGCCAAGGAGTTTGAACTGAGCAGGGAGGAGCTACTGAAAGTGTTTGATCAGGGGAGGGATGTGATTGCATTTTAGGGAGATTGAGCCATGGCAGTGGACCAGTAGATTTAAGGTGAGGGAGGCAACGGAGAGACTGCACCATAATAGCTAAAAATAGAAAATTACTGCTAAAAGTCCTCCTGAGACATGACAGGGTCTCAAACCTGTAGATGGGAAGGGAGGTATGAGAGACTCGCCTTGTGCTTGAACTCATGCCCAAGCATGCAGTATCCTCACCTTCCTCCTTCACTCCACCCTGCAACCCCTTTACTTTCTCCTTCAGTGATGGTGAGATGCTTCTCATTGAAGTCAATGCCTCTGGGGCAGCCGCTGCAGGCCTCCTGGGTGATTCTTGAGTGATGACTATGTCTCATGTCTGTTCGATAAAACTGCTTTAAACAAAGCTATATTGTTATTAGCTGTTGTTCCCCTCATTAGGGGAAAAACAGATACACTATAGGTGATTACTGAGATCTTTTTCTTTGTGAAATTCTTTAGTTTTAATTAGAAAACACTGTAGCAAAAACATTTTGAATATAGAACATTTTGATTTAGAATATGGCAATGGTTCAATGGTCTCATTGGGAAATTACGTTTCTAAAATTGCAAATTGTGAATAAGAGAAATGTGTTTTCAGTTCTAAACTCAGCAATGCATTTTGCTTACAAGAAGACCAGTGTTACACACTGGCAGGTCACTTTAACTTTCTCCTTTTGTAGAATTCTGAGCATCTTGAAGATCATTTGAATCTGATGGCCGTCTCCTAAAACTAGTGTTCCCTCTCTACTCTACACGTTGGTAGTTATGCTCTTGGGAATTCTAGAGCACATGCTCCTCCTTTGCCTGTGAACTTTTGTTTGTCAGATGATTCTAAGTATCAAAGCATCCACAATTTCATTGTAAGACTCATGGGGTTGGGAGACTCTCCTCAATGTCATCTAGCATATTGCAGGGCTATCATAAATATTAAACAGCAGCAGTAACCCTTTACCTCATTTTCTCCACTGTTCATTTCATTTAAAAAAATCTCTGTGGCAAAATTTTATGCCCTTAACCTATAAAGTTGCCATTAACTAGGTGTTGGCAGGGCATGGGTCCAGTGGGATTTTCAGCAGTCATTCATTCATGCAGCACATATGCCTTGAAGAGCTGTCACATTCAGGGCACTGGAGATCCATCTGTGAACAGAACCAAAGTCTGCCCTCCTGGAACTTACATTTTAGCAGGCTGACAATAAGCAATGGAGATGAATAAGTAGATTACGGAGAAGTTCAGAAAATGTTCAGTGTCATCATGATAAGGAGCAGAGGGACAAAGGAAGCGGGGAGAGGCGGGCTGTACTTTTAAATAGGGGTTGAGGATGAGCCCCACTGAGAGCTGAGCAAACATTTTAAGGAGAGGAGGATTCAGGCTTGCATCTATCTGGGAAAGAATGCACTGGGGAAAGAGAAGAGCCCGATGTGTCCAGGGGTTAGCAAAGAGGCCTGTGGGTTAGTGTGGAGTGAGAGGGGCCACAGCTGTGGAGGTGAGACCAAAGAGATAACTGGGGGCCAGATCACTGGAAGGATATTGGCTTTACTCTGAGTGGAATGAGGAGCCATTGCAGACTTCTTGTGTAAAGGAGAGCTATGACGGGACTTTTTTTTGTTTTCTTTTCTTTTAGCAGAGTCTCACTCTGACGTCTAGGCTGCAGTGCAGTGGCACATTCCTAACTCACCACAGCCTGGACCTCCTGGGCTCAGGTGATCTTTCTCCCCCAGTTCCTTAGTAGCTGGAGCTGCAGGTATGTGCCACCATGTCCAGCTAATTTTTTGATTTTTTTTGTAGAGTTCTCACTATGTTACCCAGGCTGGTCTTGAACTCCTGGGCTCAAGCAATCCTCCTACCTTGACCTCCCAAAGTGCCGGAATTACAGGCATGAGCCACATGCCCAGCAGGGCTCTTGTTTTTTTTGGTTTTTTGAGTCAGAATCTTACTCTGTTGCCCAGGCTGAAGTGCAGTGGCACACTCACAGCCATCGCAGCCTCAAACTGCTGGGCTCAGGCAATCCTTCCACCTAGGCCTTCCAAGTAGCTGGAACTACAGACGCATGCCACCACGCCCAACTAATTTTTTGATTTATTGTGGAGATGAGGTCTTGTCAAGTTGCCCAGGCTGATCTCGAATTTGTGGGCTCAGGCAGTCCTCTCACCTCAGCCTCCCAAAGTGTGGGATTACAGGCTGAGCCACTGAGCCCAGCTAGCTAGTAGACTATTAAGTGAAGATGTCAGTTGGCAGTTTGGAGGAGAGAGGTTAGGACTAGGGATCAACGTGTGGTTGTGGTTAACAGAGAAATGCTATTTAAGGCAAAGAGACTGGGTAAGGTCACTTAGGAACGGACCCAGAGCTGACTGTGGGACACTCCAACAGGGGGTATTTAAGGGGGTAGGAAGGGAACCAGCAAAGGAGATGGGGCAATCGTGAGCAGTGGGAAATAACCAGAGGAGTGTGTGTCCTGGGAGCCATGTGATGAGGACAGCAGGTTGGGAGGGGGTGCTTAACTGTGCCACATGTTGCTACTGATGGTTCATATGATTTCAAGAACCAAGAAGTGGCTGTCGAAAGTTGGAAGCACAGGCCTGCAGTCCCAGCTACTTAGGAGGCTGAGGCAGGAGGATCGCTTGAGCCTAGGAGTGCAAGGTTGCAATATACTGTGATCATGCCTGTGAATAGCCACTGCATTCCACCTGGTGACAGAGCCAGACCCCATGTTTATTATCTCAGGTATTTATTTTTATTTTTTTGAGTAGGAGTCTCCGTCACACACTCACGGCCACTGCAGCCTTGACCTGCTGGGCTGAGGCGATCCTTCTGCCTAGGCCCTCTAAGTAGTTGGAACTATAGGCATGTGCTACCATGCCTAGCTAATTTTTTAATTTATTGTAGAGATGAGGTCTCACCAAGTTGCCCAGGCGGGTCTGCTTCACTCCTTTTTATGGACAAATAACATTCCATTGTGTGTGTGTGTGTGTGTGTGTGTGTGTGTGTGTGTGTGTGTGTGTATCCACATTTTATTTATCTGTTGGTCAGCTGATAGAAATTTGGGTTGTTTCTACTCTTTAGCTATTATGAATAATGCTGCTAGGAACGTTTGTGTACAAGTTTTCATAGGGGCATTTTTTTTTCTGGGGTTATACCTAGGAGTGGAGTCAGATTTCTCCTTTCTCATAATACTCCCAGTAGCCTAGATCAATATTGCCACAATTTCAAGACTAAAGGTCAAAAAATTAGACAAAGTTGAAAAGTAGGACTGAGAACACAGGTCCCTTCTCTTCCCCCCTGGGTCCTTAGTGTCCTAGAGCTGTTTCAGCTGTAGACTGTTGAATGTACCTCCGATGTAAGTGGTCATTTTTCTTCTTTCTGTTTCTGGAGATAATGCATTGTCACATCAAAAAGGGCAGAGACTGAGGGAGAGATCAGGTTATTTCAGAATCCAGGTCATTGTTTACTTGTAGCTGCATAAAAATCTTCAAGTAGATTTTCTTACAGCCTCTCCAAGATAAAGATGCCAGAAATGGCAGCCAAATACATTGACTTTGAGAGAAAAAAAAAAAGGCTTATAATTGCTTATCACGCCTTGGATTCACTTCTGGGGAGCACCAATTAAAAATCTCCAACATGTGACTTTTTCCATGAAATTATATTAATATGGAACAGTTCTTATCAAATATGAGTGCACGTGTGTCCTTAAGTGTGTGTGTGCTTGTGTGTGTTGTGTGTTTTAGACGTTTCCATAATGAGTTCCCAAGTGCTTTTTTGGCAGTGGTTATTAAAGCTTGTGTGTTTGCGATTTATTTGGCAAAATGCCTTTAGTGAAGAAAGGATATAGTGTTCTCTTGGTTCTTTGCCCAAAGTAATTTTGGAGAAGTCTGTGACTGTATTGAGTTCATGTCATTCATTGGAGACAAGTCACTGTAATTACATTTGATCACAATCAGTTTACAGTTGTTTTATCATGTTTTCATGCTGAATATCTACTCAGACATCATAGCAAAACTTAATGGCTACTGTTTTATTTGTACATAAAATGTTTTATAGCTTTTTTTTGCAGGACACATCGGGTTTCAATCATCACTGCTGCATAGTGAGTGGAAAGCTGTGGATAAAGGACTATCAAAAGTCCTTGACTACATAAAATTTTATTTCAGGTCACCTTGCCATAAAAGATATTGAATGCATTTTGTGGCTTTTTCTCCTGACATGTTAACCGTTATAGAAGAGTTGCAATATTTGGAGGAAACCATATGAAATGAGGAACTTAATTCACCTAAGGTGGTTTATATTTGTGTGCATTCTCCATTGGAAATGGCCATACCAGTATTTTAAATGGCCCCTGGGTAATACAGGGTAAAGGCAGCAGCATGCATGATACTCTCGGCATTTAAAAGCGAGTTATCTTCTTAACCATAAGGCTACACATTTTGTCATTGTTGTTTCAGAAGGTCTGCTCTAACATCTGCACTGTGGCAGAGCTATGTTGCAGGGTGTTATTTACAGCCACCAAATGCTGGGGGCTCTCATGTATCACAGTCCCTGATTTGCTAATTGTGGAAGCTTAGATTCACCAGTGAATTTGGGTGCATTCACTCGTTATCTCCCAAGTGTCAATTCTCACCATGCCTTATTTTCCCCCAAAAGGCTGGTCCCAAGCTCTTCAGAGATTTGCTCTTAGTCTATATGTTTGAGTCTACATTGTTGAAGAAGCTCCCTTTAGAAAAGTGTAATTAATGGGAAACTTTGACATCCAGCTGAGAAAATTAGTTTGCATCAAAAAAGGCAAGATAGAGGATTAAAGAAATTTTAGTCCTAATCTAATTAACACCAATTAAAAGATGCAGATGAATTTGCACCAACAAATTGCTAATTATGCACCAATTTGCCTTTTTCTGTAACCAAACTAAAATCAGGAAAGTATTATTATCTTTTTATTTGAGAAGACTTACACTGTGGGTTTGCTACAATCATCTTTTATATAATTAAAGAAAAGGTAGGCAGTAGTATGAAATATTTCACTCTCCTGATATTTTAATTTAGTTTAACTCTTTAAAAACAAAAAATACCCCCCCAAAACCTCCCAAATAAACAAACAGAAAACCCCCAGAAAGTACAGGATAATTCTGTTAGCATTCATTCACTTACTAGACATTTACTGAGAACCTAGTATGTGCCAGGCACTTATGTAACAATTGTTTTCTTCATCACTCAAAATATTTTAACTTGCCTGTATTTCCTGTATATTGTGTATTAGAAAAGAGCTCTTTGGCCAGACGTGGTGTCTCAGCCAGACGTGGTAGTCCTAGCACTTTGGGAAGCTGAGGCAGAATTGCTTGAACCTGGGAGTTTGAGACCAGCCTATCCAACATAGGGAGATTGGGTTTCTATTAAAAAAAAAAAACAAGCCGGGCTCGGTGGCTCAGCCTGTAATCCCATACCTTTGGGATGCTGAGGTGAGTGGATTGCCTGAGCCTGCTGGTTCGAGACCTGCCTGGGCAGCGACCTCATCTCTACAATAAATCAAAAAAATCAGCTGGGCATGGTAGCGCATGCCTGTAATTTCGGCTACTTGGAAGGCTGAGGTGAAAGGATTGCCGGAGCCCAGCAGGTCGAGGCCGCGGTGGCCGGGAGCGGCCACTGCACTCCAGTCTGGGCGACAGAGTGAGACCCCAACTCAAAAAAAAAACCAAAAACACAGCCAGGCATGGTGGCGTGCACCTGAAGTCTTAACTACTCGGGAGACTGAGGTGGAAGGATCACCTGAGCCGAGGAGGTCAAGGATGTACTGAGTCAGGATTGTTTCTCATGCTACTGCATGCCAGTCTGGGTGACAGAGTGAGACCCCGACTCAAAATAAAAAATAAAAAAAAGGGCTTTTTGACCAAAATTGCACAGTTAATTAAACTCTGCCCTGGATACACATTCCAAAAGGACAATCTAACTTTTAAACCTCAACAAATGCTCTTAATGCCTTGAACTCTGCTTTAACGTGACCGTCTGGGGTGTTCAGCTGAAGTCTTCCTCACTCGGTGGGTCTGTGTTTCTGTTTATCAGAGTTACTTGGATGTCCACTGTGCTGGGACTTTGGTTTCCTTGTGAATCATTTGTACAGCTCCTCAGATAGTGATCTGAGTAATTATGTACGGGTGGTGAAGCTCAGACCTGGTGTCTGCAAATGGTGCATCTGTCCAAATGTCCTGTAATGAGTAACCACAATCCACTTTATAGAAACCATATTTCTTCTGTTTCCAAAATGGGAAGGGGAGGGTGGAAGGCACATGTCTGCTAGAAATGGCAAGGAAAGCATTGCTATGGATTCCCTCTAGTCATTAATTATATAGAAAATTCCACAGCTGCCTTCAGATTTCCAGGTGCACATTATTAAACTTCATTCAAAGAAAACGTTTGGCCAACTAGGTCCTGATGTGAGAAACAGCATCATAAAGAGTTGTGTATATTACTGTCTAATATGTATACTTAGGCATTAAATAATATTAAATTACAATGTTATCTTCTTGGGACCATAGTTACTATAAAAATTTAAGATGCTCAGGTCAGGCATGGTGGCTCACACCTGTAATCCCTGTGCTTTAGGAGGCCAAGGCAGGAGAATCGTTTGAGCCCAGAGTTCGAGACAAGCATGGGCAACATAGCAAGACTTTGTCTCTGCAAAAAATAAGATGAAAAGCCAGGTATGGTGGCTCACACCTATAATCCTCGTGCTTTGGGAGGCTAAGGCAGGAGGATTGCTTGAGCCCAGAGTTCGAGACCAGCGTGGGCAACATAGCAAGACTTTGTCTCTGCAAAAATAAGATTAAGCTGGGCTCGCTGGCTCAGCCTGTAATCCCACGCCTTTGGGAGGCTGAGGTGAGTGGATTGCCTGAGCCCGTGGGTTCGAGACCCGCCTGGGCAACTTGCCAAGACCTCATCTCTACAATAAATCAAAAAAACGAGCGGGTGTGGTAGCGCGCACCAGTAGTTCCAGCTACTTGGAAGGCTGAGGCGGAAGGATCGCCAGAGCCCAGCAGGTCAAGGCTGTGGTGACCGTGAACGTGCCACTGCACTCCAGGCTGGGCGACAGAGTGAGACTACAACTAAAAAAAAAAAAAAAAAAAAAAAAAAGGATCCAGACTTTGGCCTTAGGACAGACCACTTGAGTTTCTCTCACTAGCCTGAAACCTTAGTAGTATTAGCATCAGGCCTGGACCAAATAAATAAACAAACTGCCTAATTGATACATATCATGTTTTTCATGGTGTTTTATCGTGGCAATTCTACATGTTCTTTGAAAGGAAGAAAAATTGAGTTCATTGATTTTAATTTTTCATTTGTTGGACCAGCAGCAAAACATCAGAAGATTAGGAGAGGATCATTTGACTATGAACAAGGTCCTAAAGAAGGAAGTATTGGCAGGGCTCGATGGCTCAACCTGTAATCCCAGAACTTTGGGAGGCCAAGGCAAGTGGATTGCCTGAGCCTGTGGGTTCGAGTCCTGCCAGGACAACTTGGCAAGCCCTCGTCTCTACAATAAATCAGAAATTAGCCGGGCGTGGTAGCGTGCGCCTGTAGTTCCAGCTACTTGGAAGGCTGAGCGGAAGGATCACTGGAGCCCAGCAGGTCGAGGCTGTGGTGGCCAGGAGCGGCCACTGCACTCCAGTCTGGGCGACAGAGTGAGACTCTGACAAAACAAAAAAAAAGAAGGAAGTAGTTCTGTAATTTACTACATTGTGGACCGGACGCGGTGGCTCAGCCTGTAATCCCAGCACTTTGGGAGGCCAAGGTGAGAGGATTGCCTAAGCATGTGGGTTCAAGACCAGCCTGGGCAACCTGATGAGACCTAGTCTCTACAATAAATCACAAAAACTAGCCGGACGTGGTGGTGCGTCTGTAGTTCCAGCTACTTGGAAGGCTGAGACGGAAGGATCAGCTAAGCCCAGCAGGTGGAGGCTGTGGTGGCCGTGACCATGCTGCTGTACTCCAGCCTGGGTGACAAGAGTGAGACTCTAACTAAAAAAAAAAAAAAAAAAAAAAAAGACACGATCACTAAATACAATAAATGATTCTGGATTGGATCTTGGGCTAGAAAAAGACATAGGTTGGCTCAGCCTGTAATCCCGGCACTTTGGGAGGTCGACGTGAGTAGATTGCCTGAACCTGCGGGTTTGAGACCAGCCTGGGCAACTTGGCAAGAACTCATCTCTACACTAAATCAAAAATAGCTGGGCATGGTAGCACGTGCCTGTAGTTCCAACTACTTGGAAGGCTGAGGCGGAAGGATTGCTGGAGTCTACCAGGTCGATGCTGGGGTGGCTGTGAGTGTGCCACTGCACTCCAGCCTGGGTGACAGGGTGAGACTCCAGCTCAAAAAACAAACAAAAAACAGACATAAAGCACAGTATTGAGACAATTGATGAAATTTGAATAAGGCTTGTAGAATGGATAACAGTATTGTATCTGGGTTACATTTCCTGATTTTGATCATTATAGTACAGTTGTATAGAACAGTGTCCTTGGTGGAAAAGTATTTAGGGGTAACAGGGTACAATAAATACAACTGACAGATGGTTCAGGAAAAAAATACATATGCATAATATATAGAAAATGTATGTGTATATGTTATGTATATATATTTATCTCAAGAGATAGAGAGACCAAGAGAGTAGTAATCATAAAGCAAATGTGACAAAATATTAACAATGCTAGCAGTTGGTAAGTCTGGGTAAGTGGAATTCAGGAATTACTTGTGCTATCCTTGCATCTTTTCTGTTAGTTTGAAATTATAGTCGTGCATAGTTCAACGACGGGAATATGTTCCAAGAAATGCATTGTTAGGTGATTTCATCATTGTGTGGACATCACAGAATGTACTTACACACACCTAGATGGTATAGCCTACTACACACCTGTATGATACAGCCTGTTGCTCCTAGGTGATACACCTGAACAGTATGTGACTGCACTGAATACTGTAGGCAATTGTAACACCATGGTATTTGTGTATGTAAACAGAGTACAGTAAAAACATAATATAAAAGATAAAAATGGAGGCTGGGCATGGTGGCTCATGCCTGTAATCCCAGCACTTTGGAAGGCCAAGGTAGGAGGATCGCTTGAACCCACGAGTTTGAGACCAGTCTAGGCAACAAAGTGAGACTTTGTCTCTACAAAAAATAAAAAAGCGTGGTGACATGCACTGGTAGTCCAGCTACTTGGGAGGCTGAAACAGGAAGATCACCTTCAGCCCGGGAGGTCGAGGCTGTGGTGAGCCATGAGCAGCGTGCCACTGCACTCCAGCCTAGGTGACTGTGAGAGCTTGATTCAACATTTACATAAAGATAAAAAGGGTACACCTGCATGGGGCACTCCATGTGAATGGAGTTTAGAGGCTACATTAAATTTATTTTTTTTAATTTGCTTTCTTTGGCTGGGTGCTGTGGCTCATGCCTGTAATCCCAGCACTTTGGGAGACCAAAGTGAGCCCAGGAGTTTAAGACCAGCCTGGACAACATAGTGAAACCTTGGTCTCTACACACACATACACACACACAAATTTTTAAATTAAACATTTAGTTGGACTCGGTGGCTCAGCCTGTAATCCCGTACTTTGGGAGGCTGAGGAGAGTGGATTGCCTGAGCCTGTGGGTTCATGACCCGCCTGGACAACTTGGCAAGACTTCATCTCTACAGTAAATCAAAAAATTAGCCGGGCATGGTAGCGTGCGCCTGTAGTTCCAGCTACTTGGAAGGCTGAGGCGGAAGGATCACCGGAGCCCAGCAGGTCGAGGCTGCGGTGGCCGGGAGCGGCCACTGCACTTCAGTCCAGGCGACAGAGTGAGACTCCAACTCAAAAAATAAAAAATTAAACAATAAAATAAAATTAAACATTTAAACATTTAGAAAGTTAGCTGGGTGTGGTGGTGTAAGCCTATAGTCCCAACTACTTGGGAGGCTGAGGCAGAAGGATTGCTTGAGCCCAGGAGGTTGAGGTTGTGGTGAGTTGTGATCATGTCACTGCATTCCAGCCTGGGCAACAGAGTGAGACCTCAACCAAAAAAACCTTTTTTTTCTTTCTTTACTAATAAATTCACCTTAGCTTACTATAACTTCTTAAACTACTTCAGGTGTGGTGGCTCACACCTGTAATCCCAGCACTTTGGGAGGTGGAGGCGAGAGGATTGCCTGAGACCAGGGGTTCAAGACCAGCCTGGGCAACTTGGCGAGACCTCGTCTCTACAGTAGATCAAAAAATTAGCTGGGCATGGTGGTGCACACCTGTAGTTTCAGCTACTTAGAAGACTGAGGCAGAAGGATTGCCTGAGCCCAGCAGGTCGATGCTGGAGTCTCTGTGAGCATGCCACTGCACTCCACCCTGGGTAACGGATTGAGGCTCCAACTAAAAAAATAAAAAAAAATAATAATAATAATTCTCAAGCACTGTGTACTGTTTATGATTGTACATACCATATTTTTATACAGCAGATAGTGCAGTAGATTTGTTTACACCAGCATCCCCACAGACTCATGAGTAATGATGCACTGTGCTATAGCATCACAGAGCTTAAACAACACTGCAGTACAATCTTAGGGGCCCACCATGGTATATTTGGTTTGTTGTTGACCAAAAAGTCATGCAGCCAGATGTGGTAGCTCACAACTGTAATCCCAGCACTTTGGGAGGCGGAGGTGAGAGGTGAGCGTGCCACTGCCCTCCAGCCTGGGTGACAGAGTGAGACTCCAACTCAAAACAAAACAAAAAGTCATTATGCAGCACATGACTATTTAAAAATGAAAAACATTAAAATAGAAAAGCTGAATTCCCCAAATTAATGAACCTCCTTGCACATGATTCTAGAAAGAAGGACAGAGGTTCCACTGGGACAGGAAGTCTCAAGCTAATGCGACACTACTGCATCACACTTAGGGGATCAGCCTTCTTTTTTTTTTTTTTGAGTTGGAGTCTCTGTCACCCAGACTGGAGTGCAGTGGCCGCTCCCGGCCACCGCAGCCCCGACCCGCTGGGCTCTGGCGATCCCCCCGCTTCAGCCTTCCGAGTAGCCGTGAAACTACAGGCGCGCGCTACCACGCCTGGCTAATTTTTTGATTTATTGTAGAGATGAGGTCTCGCCAAGTTGCCCAAGCGGGTCTCGAACCCGTGGGCTCAGGCAATCCACTCACCTCAGCCTCCAAAAGGCACGGGATTACAGGCTGAGCCACCGAGCCTGGCTGGGGATCAGCCTTCTTAACCCAGCCTGTTGCAAGGGATTCTGGGGATAAATGTTCACCAGGGCAAACTGGTTACGTTCAGCAGCTTCGTGTATTTCTGCAAAATCTACCAGTCTGAGGATGAAGTGAACTAAATGATCCCCTCTGAAATGATAAATAACACGTCAAATGTTCACAAGCCTGTTTATTTCTGACGCCCACCACCCCATAAGACAGTCATGGGTTTTAGTGAACACTCAAACCAAAGGTCACTGTTTTGTGTGTTTTTGTTCAGACAAGACTTCACAAAGACCTTTTATAAAGAAAACAACCAGCCAGTAAAACAGAATTAGAGCACATTATATATGTGACCAATCATTTCATAAAATCTGATGTAAGCCTTCAGGCATAATTGGAGTTCTTAGCAAAATACTTTGGTTTTTAATATTTCTATGACCCTCTAAGGGGGACTTAGCAATTACTCTTAAATTTTCAAAGCAGTGCATGGAGTTTTAGCTGTGTGACTTCCATTAAAGCCCATAGGAGTCTTGTTGCTAAAACATCACACGACTCTTGAAAATGTGCTCCTTCTTGTGAAATTGTTAGAAGTAATGGGTATGGAAGTATAGCACGGCATTTCTGGTACATTTACAAGCTTTCTGCACTTGTTTCAAATTTTATACTGTTATGGAAACGCAACAGTTCTATAAGAATCGAAGGGGGAAAAATCCTATTATGTGTATTCCAAAGGGGAAGGGCAGGAAAAATATAGTAGAACTGGTTTTAAAAATTAAATTTAATAATTATTCAAGAAAAGCCACATGTTTAGTCATATTTATCTTCCTTATTGCACGCTTTATGTCAGCTCCCAGATGTTTAAACCTTAAAATTGAACTTTAAAAAAATGAACTTTAATGACAAACTTTCACAATAATGACATACAACAATTCTGGGTTTTCAACACCTTCTTCCACCGAAACCGACATCACTAAACATGGGCTTCACATCTTTAGATGGGGCGGGGTGGGCGTGGCCGCTCCCGGTGGACAAGAGTGTGGCCTTAAGGCTGGCTGTGTGCTCATCAGGAGCCAGTAGACATCACTCTCCCACATCCCAGTGATATGCGCGCAGTTATTCCTGTTACCCAACTGTGGGAAGGGAGGTTCAGAGCCCACATGCGTCTGACTCGAGACCAGAGACCAGATCCCTCCTCCCCCATTACTCTGTGTCGTGCTACCCTCTAGAAGACAGTGCAGCAGCCCTCAGGGTTGTATGTGGAGCTGCGGGAGGTACATTCCGAGCCAAGAAGAGGGTGAGGGCCAGGCAGGAGACCGTCCTCCTATCCAGAGGACACCAATGCTCTGAATTCGTCCAGCGCACACAGCTACTCAGTTCGGACTTTGCTCCCGGGTTGACATGGCCTGCCTTGCAGGAGCCGGTAGCTCCGAATGGTCAGCGCAGGGACCAGGCCTGGCGTCAGCGCTGCCTCCCCTCCAAGCGTCCGAGGGCCTTGCTGGCGACGCCTCTTAGAGCAGAAACATCCTTGCAATCCTGTTTCCACGGTCCTTTGGGGGACACTTGAAGCCAGGAGCTGGCTGGCGTCAGACACAAGTATTTGTTTCAACACATTCAGAGAGAGAGTGAGAGAGACTGACTCAATGACTATTTCTTGAGTTAATTATCGTTGGCTCGGTTTCAGTGGTGCAGTGTTTTGCTGTAGATTCATTTACAGCAGTACTGAATTATCATTTGTATATGTATATGATCCTACTTCTCTCCTGAAATCTCTACTTATGTCTCGAAAGTAGGTTTTAGGATAGGTTTTATAAGTGGAGAACTCGACATAGAACCAATTTTTGAACACTGCATTGAATGGACAGCATTCACTGAGGATGAGCTAGACCACCGATTTAAAGTGTCCCATCTGGGGTCAGAATTAGGGACTATCTAAATAAGGGAATTTCAGAAGCGCAGGGCAGAATATCAAGGTACAAATGGGAGGAAATAAGCCATTGTTCCTTTAAAAAGCTTAGTCACCTCGATAATGAGAGGCTATGAAATAGTTCTTTTTATAACAGTAGCTTCTTAACTTCCCAGCCCTAATAGCTCCAAGGGCCACTTGCAGAGAGCCCCGGGCTACACCTGCCTTGCATAGATTAGGGCCTGCTGCAGCTGTCTTCATTTGCAAGACTAAGGTGTAGCTCGGAGAGCGGTGGTCTCAGCATGGAGCTCTCCTCCTCAATCTCAATAGGCCGATAGGCGTTGCGGATTAAGATGGCCATTGCAAGCCAGGCTCAGAAATTGCAAGATGAGGCAGGTAACGATTTCCTGGGTTTTATGTATCAGGCCTTACGAGGCAGGAGCCCTTTTATACGCCTGTCTTGAATTAGCCATACCTTTTACAATCAGCTCTGTTGATGAGCAGCTGCCCGAACTATCTAGCATATCCGTGGTCCAAGCATGCCTTTGGCACACGCACGTGTTAGCAAAGAACTGGTGAATATATAAGATGATCTCTTGGTGAGGACAAAAGGGACCTACAGTCAGTCAGCGTTGGTCTGTGGGTTGGATACGCTTTTTCCTGTAATGTGCATTTGTTTCACAGAAAATACAATTAGGATAATTCTTGTGTGTTCTCTACAGGAAGGAAGTAGTATACTGCTTGTGAATGGTAGGCTAACTGAGGGAACCATTAAAGGGTTTTTAATAGACTTTTGAACCAAAAGACATAAGAGACTATACTTATGTTGTCTTAATTGAGAAATATTGTGCAGTATGAGGAGACCTAATCAAATTTTCATTACATACCTGGTCAGGGACCAGGTTGAATGTTTCTTTAAGCGACTGGATAAAATGTACATTGAAGACGTGTTAGTTCTGTGAGAATGTGTCTGACATGCGTATCGTCTCTCCTGCGGATGTCTGAGTACCAGATACTTGGTTTACTGTGTTGGGTTGAATGCTTCTGTTCTAATTTCAAATGAACTTTACCACCAGACTACTTGATCATGACTAAGCCCAGGAACAATGCAAATGGAATTGCCCCCTGATGGGGAGGAATGGGCCCAGATGGCCCTTAAAAGGTGATAATTAGGAAATATAGCATATCTGAGTAGCTAGAAAGAGAGAAACTTGTTAAAGACAGTCAATCTGTTTGAAGCAATGGTCTTTCCCTTAATTATATGCATTTTCATTTAGAGTTGCTTTAAAGTAAAAATTTCCCAGGAAAAATTTTTTATTAGTAGCGAAAACCTAGAAACCACACATTTTTTGCTACTCTGTTTTACATTATTTTGAAAATTCTTTCCTTCAGACATTTTCTATTTTCCCGATCTGTGTAACAGACTTGCTGTGTGTGTTTTAGGGGGCCGTTTTAGGTTATTTTAGCTCTTACGCTAAAACAGTGGGGGAGTGATTAAAAGTGAGAAAAATATTGGTATAAATTTGTAAACTGAGCTTTTAAAATTAAAATAGTTACAGGATCTTACAGTCTGGGATTTCATATACTTTGTAAGACTGCCTTAAATGTATTGCCTTCTTGGCAGCTTCATGCCAGATTTTTCTCGAATATATCATTAAAATAATTTTACATACGACAAGTTGGACTTTTTAAAGAACTATATTTTATCTGAATTAGTGTATTTACATTTGCTAATGATATCACTCGTTTGGCTTTTCTTTAGTCAGGTTTTTTTTTTTTTTTTTTTAGTGTACAAACTTGGCGTTACTATAAAAATAACAAGTGAACTGGGAGTGACAACGTGAGGATGTGAAGAGAGAGAAGAAATATGCTCCTTATCTCTCTTCCAGCTCCTGCATGGGACGGAGGATGGCAAAGATGACTGTTCTTGGGAACTAAAGCACAGTGCAAAAGCTAGAACAGCCAGAAGGCCACTTTTTCCTTATTTGTAAACTCAGGAAGCAAAATTACATTGGAGTGCTAAATGACGTTATCCCGAATGTTTTGGCAGTCCTCTTTTGGCAGATGAGTCGCTTTCCTGAAATTACTCAGCACCATCACTCATCCTGACAAAAGCCAGTGGTACAGATGCACCTTTGGGACTGAAGCCAAGGTGAAACCTGCATTTTCCAGGTCGGCCCACTCAGGTTTGGAAGGACTCTCCATAAAATCAGCCTCACAGCCCACGCATCGCCCCTCTGGCGGGAACGCAGGGTTTCAGGATCTAGTCCTTGGGACTCAATACATTTTCATAAAGTATCTCCCTCCACTCAAAAATCACTTAGAGAATATTTGATATTTTAAGCCTCGTTATTGAAAAACGGATCTAGTTCATTCTCATTTCCAGGAGCACACATACCAAGACAGAATTGGAGAGACTCAGTGCTCTCATCCCAGCAAACTTTAGGGAAGATGGGATCCAGGGGGAGCCAAGAATACACTATCTGTAGGATATTTTGAACTATATCCTTGCAATTATTGACAGGTTGTCCCAAACAAAACAATCTGGCTCTAATTTCTCTTGTCATCAGTGGAAAACAAAACTTTTATTTAGTGCAGTGCAGGCGTGCTGAAGGGAAGGAAACATCAAAAGGAAGATGGGAGATACAAATCATTGCTATCTTTCTTTTTTTTTTTTAAACCCCTTTAAAAAATTACCCAGGTCTCAGCCCTCCAAGTAGCTGGAACTATAGGTGTGCGCCCCCATGCCCGGCTAATTTTTCATTTTTTTTTTTTTTTTTTTTTGAGTTGGAGTCTCACTCTGTCACCCAGACTGGAGTGCAGTGGCCGCTCCCAGCCTCCGCAGCCTCGACCTGCTGGGCTCTGGCGATCCTTCCGCCTCAACCTTCCAAGTAGCCAGAATTACAGGCATGCGCTACCACGCCCGACTGATTTTTTGATTTATTGTAGAGATGAGGTCTCGCTGCCCAGGCGGGTCTCGAACCCGCGGGGTCAGGCAATCCACTCACCTCAGCCTCCCAAAGGCGCGGGATTACAGGCTGAGCCACCGAGCCCGGCTAATTTTTCATTTTTATTGTAGCGATGAGGTCTTGCCAAGTTGCCTGGGCTGGTCTTGAACCCACCGGCTCAGGCGGTCCACTTGCCTTGGCCTCCCAAAGTGCTGGGATTACAGGCTGGGCTACTGAGTCCGGCCCATTGCTGTCTTTAATTCTGTGATTCACAGCAGTGAAGGAGCATAATTTAAATCCCACGTGCCCAACCATATCTGTAAATGAGAGTGTGATTTTTGAAGGTTGTATTCCGTTATTTCAACTTGAGCAATTGCAAGTAAGATCTAGGATTACCAAAGTTACACTTATTTCCTATTACTTTCTAAATGTGACGTGACTTGAAACCTTTGTAGCTGACATTTTTATCTATCACAGAACAAACTCTGAAGAGAAGAGCGCTTCAACTTTTTCAAAAAAATTTTTTAACGGGTTTAAATTTCATCAACACTATACGTGCCCCTTGTTAAGATAACTAACAACGGATTGCTGTAACAGCACTTGGGATTTTGTTTAACAGCAAATATAAAGAACTTGAGTTGAAATAGCCCAGGAGATGGATGGTGATTAACTCTGCATTCTTTTTAGACTGTTTTATTAATTAGCTCTCTAGACTCAAATAGGTTATATCCTCTGAGCAGTAAATTGCATTCCATTTGCAAGCTCTGTGGACGAAATTTGCATGTGGCCTAAATGCTACCCACATTGTTGTGTTAAGTAGCATTTTATCTCTCTGAACCCCTCCCCTGCCTCCTCCCCCACCTCCTCCCCCACCCCCAATGAAAGTTTTATCCACTCTTCTTGGTGGAAGCGAAGGTCGCATGTAAGTTTGGTCATTTGGCGCCATCTTCTTTTTTATTGTTCAATCCACTAAAGCCAGTCATGCCTGGCAGTACCGAGTGAGCTCCTTCCGGGGTTCTGGTCGGCTAAGCATTCAGAGTTCTTTGCTGTTTATTTACATGGAATGGTTTCAGCTTCTTTGCTTTAAGAGCTGATGAAAAGGAACCTTTTAAAGAAGAGGAAGGTAGTTTTTGGATGTAGATTTTACTCTCTTCTCGAATCTTCCCTTGATTCTCTCTCCTCTGTCCTGCCATTCCACCACCAACCCCCTCCATCCCCAGCAGCACGGGATTCTTTGTTTGTTTATTTGTTTGAGTTACAAAGTATTTTAGGAAGCACATTAATACTGCACAGCTTGGAGGGTAAGACAGAATTGGATGCCTCCCTCACCGTCAGTTGATGGAATCATCAGTGTTCCAGTTCTATTTACCATCATGATTTGAGAATATTTCTGAACAGCTGCCCTTCTGAGGACGTTGGTATTTAGACAGACCTTCCTGTCATTCATCTGGCTCGCGAGCACAACTCTTTGGAAAGAATTAATATCAAACTTGCATATGAAAATTGACTATTTAGGAATGGATTCCTTTTCAATATCCACTTTTCAATTCAACCAGGGAGATCTCATCTATTTTAAAAAATCATTAATCACATACTTCTGACATTTTCCCTTTCAATTTCCTCAGGGGGAAAAAGTTATTTGAATAACAAACAAACAAACAAAAACCCCTCATCGCAAATAGCTGTCAACCTCCTACTTGAACAAAAGCTTTCTCTCATATTGAGACCCACGGTGTTTTGTTTAGTTAGAGGCAGCAGGGTGGTAGAGGCACTATGCAGAGAGGCTTGGGGTTAATAAGCACTTTCTGGATTTAGTGTCTGTCCCGATTAACTCTTGGATTACTTGCTTTGAGTTGCTAACCCTCTCTCACTGCCCACTCGAGACTTTCCCACATGGTAGCCCGGTCCGTGGGTGCCATCCCTGGATGCACTGATGGTGGAAGATAGTGTGAAAATGTAAGCACTGTGGTTTTCAGATGATCTGAAAGCAAAAAGCTTAAGCGTTAGTTCTGGTTTCCTCAACCTAAGGAGCATTTTGGGGGGAACATTTTCTTTCTTTCTTTCTTTCTTTTGAGTTGGAATCTCACTCTGTCATCCAGGCTGGAGTGTAGTGGCATGCTCCTGGCCACTGCAGCCTCGACTGACCTGCTGGGCTCAGGCAATCAGTCCTTCCCCCTCAGCCTTTCAAGTAACTGGAACTCCAGCTAATTTTTTTATTTATTGTAGAGACAAGGTCTCACCATGTTGCCCAGGCTGGTCTCAAACCCGTGGAATCAGGCAATCCTCTTGCCTTGGCCTCCCAAAGTGTTGGGATTATAGGCTTGAGCCACCGCGCCTGGCCCATTTTCTTAATGAATATCTGAGTTGACCTAGAGTTGAAAACAGGCTGAATAACCTACTTTTTAGACATGTCCTTTGTTCAAACCAACTCTTATATA
Organism: Carlito syrichta; assembly: GCF_000164805.1. NCBI lineage: Eukaryota > Metazoa > Chordata > Mammalia > Primates > Tarsiidae > Carlito > Carlito syrichta. The sequence continues at coordinate 856,582 of NW_007260120.1, forward strand.
GAAAGTCTAAAAATTTGGGAGCGGGGAGGGACAGGCAGAGATGAGAGTCATTCTCTCTTACCTGCCTGTTGGGGCTTCCTGAAGGAACTTCAGTACCCAAGTTTAAAAGTCATTTTATAAGCCGGGCTCGGTGGCTCAACCTGTAATCCCGCGCCTTTGGGAGGCTGAGGTGAGTGGATTGCCTGAGCCCGTGGGTTCGAGACCCGCCTGGGCAGCGAGACCTCATCTCTACAGTAAAG
>NW_007260120.1:856911-865469 GCF_000164805.1 Carlito syrichta
ACTCAAAAAAAAAAAAAAAAAAAATCATTTTACGAATGAAATAGAACCCAAAAGACCTTTCTTACGACTTTGTATTACACTGAGCCATATGGAATTGCTGCTTTTTGACCAATTTTGTCCTTAAGCAAAAAACAACACTGGATTGCCAAAATGTTTTTAGTATAATCACACTACCTGATAAGAAAATGGAGAAATGAGGATGCTTGAGATTTAGGCTATGAACTTCTCCTAAGCAAAGAGTGTTTCCTTCCTTTCTTCCACAGTCCCTGGTAGGTCCCTTCTATGTGTTTCTGGTTCTAGAATCTAGTGACAAAACCCATAGTCACTGCCCCCAGATCGCTCACAGCGTTAAAGGACAAATAAATACACAGCGACCCATGTGAAGATGAAACCAAGTTCAGGGGCAGTGGAAACACAGGACAGTTTCTAGAATCCTGAAAACCGTGCTGCACAGGGTTCCAAGTCCTTGCGTTTGTAGAATGCTGTTTCTGTAGATGGAATCCATAGTTTCAAGAAGTGGAAACTCGGGGTCCATCCTTCATAGTCAAGAGGTGTAGGGCTGTGAGCAACAGATCCAGTGAATTCTTTTCTTTGCTCATTTATTCTTTCATTTGAAGAAAGTGCAAGCCGGGCTCAGTGGCTCAACCTGTAATCCCGCGCTTTGGGAGGCTGAGGTGAGGGGATGACCTGAGCCCGTGGGTTCGAGACCCGCCTGGGCAACTTGGTGAGACCTCATCTCTACAATAAATCAAAAATCAGCCGGGTGTGGTAGCGCATGCCTGTAGTTCCAGCTACTTGGAAGGCTGAGGCGGAAAGATCGCCGGAACCCAGCAGGTCGAGGCTGCAGTGGCTGGGAGCGTGCCACTGCACTCCAGTCTGGGTGACAGAGTGAGACTCCAACTCAAAAAAAAAACAAAACGAAGAAACAAATGTTGCAAATAATATAATTATGCACTTTTGTGTCTGTCTTCTTTGATTTGGCATAATGTTTTCAAGGTTTATCCATGCGGTGGCCTGTATCAGGACTTTGTTCCTTTTAATGGCCCAATAATGTTCCATCATAGGAATATACCACTTTTTCTGTGTGTATTCATCCAGCAGTAGATATTTGGGTTGTTTCCACTTTCTGGCTATCATGAATAATGCTGCTATGAACATTTGTATACAGGTGTTTAGCTGGACATATGTGTTCATTTTTCTTGGGTCTATCCCTAGGGTTCATATGGTAACTGTTTAACATTTTGAGCAACTTGGATGAGTAGCATTTTGTGCCTAATTTGAAACTAATTATGAAGCAACTTCACTTCATTATCATTAGACCTGTCTCCTCCACTAGGTTTTCTGTTTCTTAAGACAGGGATTATCTTTGTTCACCTTTGCATTCCCCGCAGTTCATCACGCACTAAGGCATGTAGTACGTTCTCAGGAAATCGTCGAGAATGGAATTGACCAACGCAGGGTCCCTCTGCCCTTAGAATCACAGCACACCTGAGACCCTCTCGCTCCTGTAACAAGTGACAGCTTACCAGGAGTAGAAGCAGCCTGATATTACCCATCAAGCCTTCGAGCTAGGAGCAGACCCGGCTTGATGGGTAATATCAGGCCACCTCATCCCCACAGCAGGGGTTACATGACCCACTCTGGTTTATGCAGACACTTTAAGAGAGATTATTTTAAGTACCCCTGAGACCCAAGCAAAGGCAGACTGGTGGAAACCCCAGTATTGAGGGCCACACTCCCTGTTTGACATGGTTCAGTAATGCCTCATACATTGACTTTAAGGGGGATTTGGACCAGGAGACACTGAAATACCTATCCAGGCTTTGACTTGGGAGCATTGTGCAGGAGGTTTAAGAAAGATTATTTTAAGACTTCCTCAGAAGGCCGGAGCGGCATCTTTCTGAGTTATTCTACTACTTTTCACTCAGAGCGGGTGATTTCTAACATGTATTTCAGGTTGGATTTAAGAGACAGAGCTGGCCTCCACTGAATGGGCCACCTTTGATGTTACAGTACCGAGGTGGGGAGGGACAGATGGAACAAAAGTCGTAATTGCCCAAATTTACAATAGGTTCCCAGCAGCAGCCGGGCACAAAAGAAATGTTAATGCAATAAACTGTAAATGGAAGGAAGCTAGGCGGGATTTATGGCTGGCACAAACCTCCATCAGGGTGCTGGAACCTCCTTTCTTCATCTGCAAGGCATTTCAATGGTCCCAGTACAACTGGGTAGGACTGAGCTCGTTTGAAAGCCAGCGGCCATTCTGTGTCCTGCTTCCCTCCCAGGTCCCGCACCCCTTGTCCCAACCCGTTCCTGGGAAAACCCGGAGAATCCGATAGAACAATTGGGGGAAAACATCAGTCACTGAGGGTCGAGCCTCAAAACCTGGCAGAGCGCGGGGCACACACACATCAGCTGAGAGCATGTGTGTGTTCCAGCTGCAACCAAACACGCATTTTCCTTCCACGAGCCTGCATCGGGGACCTTGCAGACACAGCAGATGGCCGGAGCGTTTCCATGTTGCAGCCTCGAAGTGAGGGGGCAGCGTGTCATTCGCCAGTCGGGCACTTACCCGTCCGTCAGGGCCACTGCTGTAAATGGCTGTTTTTCACATTTGGTTCCTGCAGGCTCCCTTTCCGTCGTCGAGGCTCACACATACCTTTACCTGTGTTGTAACACGTGGGGTGCTGGCTGTCTCCTTGTCCAGATTGCTGGCCCGTTTGGCTTGTTAATTAGCCAGGGCGTGCAGTCTAAATGGAAAATCGCTCTCCGAGATCTGCGTGTCCCAGTTCCACGCTGTGAGGGGCTCCCTGTAATTAAACACGTTCCGAGGGCTGTTCTCTTGCGCATGTGCCTGGATGTCACTGCCTTTCCCACTAGCTGGGGAGTTCTGTCTCAGGCTTCAGACTTAAATACTAATCATGGGGAAAACGAAAAGGAAATTGTGTATCAGTTGATTAAGTCAGGGGGATTTTTTTCCCCTTTAGAAGTTTGGGGAAAGGATTCCTCAGTGGGAAAGCAATTTTTGCGCCTTTTAGGGATAGGAAAATGGTTAGCCATCGCGGAGGCCTGAGGGAATAGGCTGCTGGGTGAGGAGTCAGGAGAGGAGGGACCACAGATTTCATGAAGTCCCCAGTCTGGGGTTCGTCGTCCATCAACGATGAGAGTGGTGTGGCTTGAGCAGGCCACAAGTCCCGGCATCACTCTCGTTTATTCCAGAATTCCAACTTTAAAAATAAAGTATCCTTATTTAAAATTTCCTGCTACAGCCAGGTTCGGTGGCTCAGCCTGTAATACCGCGCCTTGGGAGGCTGAGGTGAGTGGATTGCCTGAACCCACGGGTTCGAGACCCGCCTGGGCAACTTGGCGAGACCTTGTCTCTACAATTAAAAAAAAAAAAAAGCTGGGCTCGGTGGCTCAGCCTGTAATCACGCACTTTGGGAGGCTGAGGTGAGCAAATTGCCTGAGCCCGCGGGTTCAAGACCCACCTGGGCAACTTGGCAAGACCTCATCTCTACAATAAATCAACAATTAGCCGGGTGTGGTAGTGCGCACCTGTAGTTCCAGCTACTTGGAAAGCTGAGGCGGAAGGATGGCTGGAGCCCAGCAGGTCAAGGCTGTGGTTGCCGGGAGCGGCCACTGCACTCCAGTCTGGGTGACAGAGTGAGACTCCAGCTCAAAAAAAAAAATAGCCCTAGGTCTGGTAGCTCACGTCTGTAGTTCTGGCTACGTGGAAGACTGAGGTAGAAGAATCGCTGGAGCCCAGCAGGTCGATGCTGGGGTGGCCAGGAGCGGCCACTGCACTCCAGCCTGGGCGAAGGAGTGAGACTCCAACTCAAAAAAAAAAAGAAAGAAGCATTTCTTTTCCTCACCCATTGCAACATTCATGGCTGATGCCCCTATAACAAAGGACAGAATAACAAGAGATAAGCATGCACATTTATTTAATACAAGTTTTATGTGAAACAAGAGCATTCAGAAATAAAGACCTGGGAAATTGTATTTTTATACAGTCATACTGTATAAAGTATGATTAGAGGACAAAAGGGTATTATCTAATGGTAATAAACTTAGCAAGTCCTGTTTGTCAGATGCTTCTTGGTGTCACTGTGTGACATTTCTTTTCCTTGGGTACAGGGCAGGACACCTGTCACATAAGGGTCTTCGGGGAGGAGGGGGACGGTCAGAGAGTGACCTTCCTGCTTCTGCAGTTTTTTTCCATTTCTTTCAGCTTGTAATACTCAGTATGGAGGTGCGTGTTTGGGGGGTATCCTGTTCTGAGCCTTGACAGTAACAAAGGTCAAGAAAGCCTTTGTGAAGTTTTTGCTGAGAGGCTGTAATAGAAATTTAGAGTAATGGTCCCTAAGTCAGAGTGATCACTGGCAAAAGTTTGATTTTCTGTATAGAATGGGTTATCCTCTGGCAAGTCTTTTCTGGACAAGATTCCATGACTTTTTGCTCATAAATATATGGACAAGCCGGGTTCGGTGGCTCAGCCTGTAATCTCAGCGCTTTGGGAGGCTGAGGTGAGTGGATTGCGTGAGTCTGCGGGTTCGAGACCCGCCTGGGCAGCGAGACCTCATCTCTACAATAAATCAAAAAATCAGCCGAGCATGGTAGCGCATGCCTGTAATTCCTGCTACTGGGAAGGCTGAGGTGGAAGGATCGCCAGAGCCCAGCAGGTCGAGGCTGCAGTGGCTGGGAGTGGCCACTGCACTCCAGTCTGGGTGACTCTAACTCAAAAAAAAAAAATGGACAAAGTTGTGGGACATATAGAAATCTGACACCAAAACCATGTAGCAAAGATCATTAGTAAAAATGATTGAAATTTTGATCTACTATGCAGGTCCCAATACATAAGACACATGACACGTGGTGAAAATCAATTTGATCATACCCTAGGAAGCCTAGACTTGGGAAAGAAGGAAAAAACAAGATGAACAAGATGAAACCGGGCGTGGTGGCTCACGCCTGTAATCATAGTACTTTGGGAGGCTGAGGGAAGAGGATTGCCTGAGCCCACGGTTCGTGACCAGCCTGGGCAACGTGGCGAGACCTTGTCTCTACAAAAAAATCAAAAAATTAGCTGGACGTGGTGATGCACACCTGTAGTTCCAGCTACTTGGAAGGCTGAGGTGGAAGAATTGCCTGAGCCCAGCAGGTCGAGGCTGCAGTGGCTGGCCATGAGCATGACGCTGCATTCCAGCCTGGGAGACAGAGTGAGATTACAACACTAAAAAGAAAAAAAAAAAAGAAAGAAAGAAAAGGATGAAAATAAAGAAAAGGAGAAACTCTCTGCAGACAAAAAACTTCCATCTCTTTTCCCACACATGTGCACACCTCTATTTTATAACCTACCGGGTTTTGTGACCCTCTCTTTTGTACATCTCAGAGCTGAACTCATCCTTTTCCAGACCATGGGTTATTGTATTCCAGTGTCATAACCCGTTTGACCAAACTCTCTTTGCTTCTTTATTATTTGGGGGAGGGGGGGGTCTTAGTTGATGTTTCGTGTGTGTGATGATAGAAAACACATGGCCTGTGGATTTGGAGAACCCCTGAGTTGCAGCACTCTGATTTTCGCATCTGTAAAATGGGTATAGACAAAGTCTCAAAAGGGTAGTTATAAAGTAGCGTGCAGACAGTGGAGTTACTATTGTTTGCAACAATGTCCCCTTGTAGTTTTGTCTGCAAATGTCACTAGCTTCTGATTTACTGTCACCCTGTCTTCTTTTTTGCCGGTGTTGGGGATGCTCTACCCCACTGGCTTTAAAGATCTGGGACAGCAGATGCATTTGGCATTAGGCATTGGGTTTTACGTGCAATAGGAAAGAGATTAATTAAGAATGTTCATGTGGTCTAACACTAAATCTCAGGAAGTCTCCCAGGACACATGAAACAAATCCTTACAACACATATGTATTCGCATGCTTTTGAAGACATTTTGCCATGCTGTTTTTTCAACTGTTAAATCAGATGGGCTTAGTATTGCTGGGCCTTGATAGAGTTTCTAGCTGTGGGATCAGTGGCATTTCTGGGCCCCCATCAGAATTACGTTCAAGCTATAAGTAGTTATGCAAAGTCATAGGTTAAATGATTTGGGAATAAAATGTCATTTGATGTGACAGAAATGAACCCTTTGAGGCCTGCATTTCCTCTGGGACTTGCTCTCGCTTCCAGTTTTTGTGTTAAGTAATTTTATTAACCGAGGCAAGGAGGGGCATGCGGTGACAAGGGAAATATTTTTTGCTAACATTTTAATCCTAATCGCAAAATTTATTGTGTGTGCCTTCATACGCATTTGTAGCTATAAAGCCCAGGAAGACGACGAAAGTAAAAATTAGAATGCGTTGTTTTTCTTCCCAGGTGTTATTTAAAGCATTGTATGAATTGTCAAAAAGATTAATTGTTGTTGCTTGCAGCTAAACAGATGATAAATTTTAAAATTATATTATTACTGTGTGTCAGCATAAAAGCTCCGTGTCCCAAGTGTGTCACCTCTTTCTGTTGCTGTTGACAAGGTTCACATTTTATAGCACACCGCCAGAAGGTGTTGACATATATTCAGATTACTGATTAAATGTTTTTAAAACGTGCCACTCAGAAACTAACCCTGATGTTCTATGAAAGAGTCATTTTTAGGAGTAAGATTTTTTTTCCTTCATCATTGACATGGAAGAAATTTTTAACATCGCCATTTAGAAAACAAACCTAATGTTATTACATTTTCCTATTTTAAATTGCAGCATGCCAAAGAAAATGATTCCAGCCTTCTCATTTCTTCTCTTCTTCACAGGAAAGGCAACAACTGTGTAAAAATATCGCCAAGGAAGGTGCTAACTGGCGACTTGTAAACACCCCTGGCTGGGCACTGGACCCACAATGTAGGGAGGCCAGGACCATCTTGAGGTGGAATTCATATTGGGAAGTCTGGAGCTTTGACTCTTGCGAGTTTCAAGGCTGACACAGACAACTTTTCACAGTAGCTGCGTGGCCCCAAAACCTTGCTATCCCTTTCTCACTGTGATACTCAAAGACCTTTCTGATCATGGCTTTTGCATTTTGTGGTTGGAGTGGGCTGGCCTTCAGTCCAAAGGCAGCAAGAAACTCAAATGTCTGTTTGCAGCAGTGAATGATAAGTAAACATAATGTCTCAAGAATCAATGTTCGACTGCTTCTCTATTTGGTAGTAAGGTATATATGCAACACTTTCAATATAGTCTCTGTCTCTCTGAACACAGCATGAAAGAACTTGAAAACAAATTATTTAGTATTCATTATGGAAAAGTTGGATTTTTTTCCCCCTCTGATTGTCATGATTCCTTTGTCGCTGTCAGTTGGGAGTGTGAATTTCTCCTTTCGGTACAGAAGGAGTCGACGTTGTTTCAGTGATGTTACAGAGGATGATATAAGACAGCCACAAGCCCAGGTTGATTGTCACTTCATCCCAGCATGGTGCAAGGTTAGAGATGTTGCAGTGACAGCCTTGGGTGCCCTCAGGGGCCACCAAATCTCTCATAATCTCTGTGACCAAAAGTATATAGGAGGTTGCAAACAGCCAACAGCAACAATCCTGATAGCTTCTCTTCATGCATATCAGGAACTCTGACCTCTTTACATATATTGCATCATTTAAGTGCAACAAGATAACAGTAGCTGTGTGATGATGTGGCTTATCCCTGTTTTACAAAGGAGTGAAGTGAGACCCATTCATCAGCAGCTACTCATTGATTATCTACTATGTGTTGGGTGCTGTTTTCATCACACCTATCTTTTAAGTCTGCTTTTTAGCTTAATTTACTTACTTGAGGGCTTTTGCAAAATTGGCTCACTATTCAAACCAAACCTCCTGCAGAACTCCCTGCAAATTTGGGATAAAACCATGTTCTGAGAGCCTTGAGGCTTTTTTCCCCCTTAAAAAAGGAGTGAGGAAGAAAAAGATTAAGATGCTCCCCGTTCTGGCTTCATTTCTTTTACTGTGGTCACCTGCAACTCCTCTAAGTCTTCTGGATTTATGTCTAAGTACCTTGCTCCGTTACACACCAGTTGCCTTCTTGGAGGTGAACAGGGGACCGAGACTGGTAGGAAGGGTAGGGAAAGAGGAACTCTTTGTTACCTTTCTGGAGTAATGTGATTGTAGTATCTTTTCAAGAGAAAAGGGTGCTATATTCATTGTCCTAGAATATTATGTGATTTTTTTCTTATCAAGCTACTTCAGGTAATTTAGTTGAAATGAAAATTTCACGGGACCAAACTGACACGCAAACATGATGAGTTTTCTATTTGTTCTTTTATTTTGTGGATTGCGGTATGACTCAGCTTGTGTTTCTATTTGTTCTTTCACCCTGTGCTTCCTTGGCTACTGCCTCCATAGTGCCTCCTTTATTTAACTGACGTAGCCTCCTACTATGGTGTCAGATTTTTGTTTTCTTCCCACTTTCTCTTCATTTTTTAATGTATGGATGGCTTTGCAAGGTGTTTGGGTTTTTTTGATATATATTATTTTCACTACAAAGGAGATATATTTAGAAAAATCATCTGTCTATATATATATATAT
>NW_007260120.1:865489-884195 GCF_000164805.1 Carlito syrichta
GTCTCGCTGCCCAGGCGGGTCTCGAACCCGTGGGCTCAGGCAATCCACTCACCTCAGCCTCCCAAAGGCGCGGGATGACAGGCTGAGCCACCGAGCCCGGCTTATTTTTTCTTTTATTCAAAGCATTTGTTTTTGTTTTTTCTTTTATTTTTCTGTTTTTTTTTTTTTGAGTTGGAGTCTCACTCCGTCGCCCAGACTGGAGTGCAGTGGCATGCTCCTGGCCACCGCAGTGTTTTTTCTTTAAAAGCTTATCTTCTGGGTTTAGAGTAGAATGAAAAAATTGGCCTTCATCTTTTCTCATCTACTGGTTGGAAACTTTTCTACTTTTAGGTCATCAGACATAAAAAGAACTTGTGTGCATATGATAACGTGAGCATGCATAAAGATATGTAGAATTCTCTCATGAATTTTTTATTTATAAACCAAAACCTAAACATATACATGCAGAGAGATTCCTGGGTGGCAATTGTCAGTGATTTCTGGAAAAAGCAGTTGCTGTAAAGGAGAAAAACACCTGTAGAAGTTACTTATGTAAAAGTTATTTATGTAAATACCCAAGCCATCAACAGGAGAGTAAGACTTCTTTATATTGTTAATGACACCCAGATCTTTCCTCTGAATGAGGGTTGTCACTCTGAATGAATGTTGTCATTCATTTCCTCCAAGTCTTCAGAAGTCTTTCTCCTTTATCCGACACATTTCAGGGTATAGTAAGAGAAAGATTTATTTATATTACTTTGATGGTTTCATTTTCTTTGTGGAAGTCCAGTGACCCAGTTATAGAGATGTTCTCGGAATATATTACTTTGATGCTTTCATTCTCTTTTTGGAAGCCCAGTGACCCAGTTATAAGGATGTTCTCCGAACATTTACAGTCCAGTTCTGAATTATAACATAGCCCAGTTGCCACAGGTTGATTTCCTGTAAACCTAAATCATCATTTGAAACTAATTTGGATGTTAATTAAAACTCAAATAATGATATTGATTCATTGACCTGTTTGTCTAACAGCAATACATTTTTTTTTTTTTGTTAGGTTATATGTTCACATTATGGCCTGTGACCAATGTGTTGAGTACGATGTGAGCCAGGAACTCAACTGTGTAGAAACTTAGAAGGGCCAACCTTAGGGTTGGGGGCAGTCTGACAGCATTCAACAAATGTCTGGTGTTTAAATGGATGAAATCCATTTAAAAGGAAGTAGCCTGTGATGCTAGTACATTTCATTGTCCTAGAATATTAAGTGCTTTGTTGACTTCTTTCATATGCACGGGTCATCCTGCACAGGAATCTTAAGCATGTTCTTAATCTGTCTTAGCATTGTATACACAGCCAAACTCAGAAAAAAACAAGGTGACTTCTGATTATCCCAGGCAATTTGAGACCTCAGCTACCTCCACTATACCCGGCACCCTGCAAGCATGCATCTGTTTACAACATTTACAATGTTTACAACGTTTTATGTAGGAAAAACACAATGAAGGCATTGAACACAGAATTACTGTGTGATCCAGCAATTCCACTTTAAAATGTACACCCAAAAGAATTGAAACAGGGACTCAAACAGATACTGGCACACCTATGGTCATAACAGCATTTATTCACAATAGCCCAAAGGCAGAAGCAACCCAAATGCCCGTTAACAGATGAATGGATAACCACAGTGAGGTTGACACATGCAGTAGAATATTATTCAGTCTGAAAAAAGAATAAAATTCTGATATCTGCTGTAATATGAAGGAGCCTTGAAGATATTATGCTAAGTGAAATAAGCTGGGTACAAAAGGATCAACATTTTATGAGGTACCCAGAATAGTAAAATCCATAGCAACAGAAATTAGAAAGGTAGTTGCCTGGGGCTGGGGGGAGGAGGAAAAGGAGAGTTAGCATTTAATGGGTACAGAGTTTCAGTTTGGGATGACAATAAAGTTCTGGAGATAGTGGGGGATGGTAGCACAGTATTGTGAAAGTACAAGACTGTATACCTAAAAATGGTTAAAACGGTAAATTTTGTTTATATATATGTGTGTGTGCTATGGTGGAGGTGACTTTTGGATTCTTAGTCCTTTTGGATGATCTGTGCCATGTTTTTCTGAAACCAAAACTTACTGATAGAGTGTTATTGTGTGGAAGGTGGTATGGAGTAATTGCATCCTTCTCGAGCATGTAGTCCTAAGTCAGTAGTAAAGGGAAAACACATGTAGTCACGTTCGAGTCTCTCATAATGTTTCGTGAGATCCACATGTTGCTAAGTTGATCATATATATTTTCCCTCCAGCCTGGAGCACTCCTCTGCTTCTTCAGCTGAGTGCCAGAAGGAAAAGATGGCTATATTCAGTGTCAGACGTGAGGAAAAAGAATATTTTTAAAATTCGATTTTAGGCCAGGTGCGGTGGCTCACATCTGTAATTCCAGCACTTTGGGAGGCAGAGACAAGAGGATTGCCTGAGCCCAGGGGTTTGAGACCAGCCTGGGCAACTTGGCAAGACTTGGTTTCTACAATAAATAAAAAAAATTAACTGGGCATAGGGGCACTTGCCTGTAGTTCCAGCTACTTGTAAAGCTGAGGAGAAGGATTGCCTGAGCCCAGCTGGCCAAGGCTGTGTAGCTATGAACATGCTACTGTATTCCAGTCTGAGCGACAGACTGAGACTCTGACTCAAAAAATTTGTTTTTCCTGTAATCCCAGCACTTTGGGAGGTGGGAGTGAGAGGACTGCCTGAGCCCACGGGTTTGAGACCAGCCTGGGCAACTTGGCAGGACCTTGTCTCTACAAAAAATAAAAATAAAAAATTAGCCAGGTGTAGTGGCATGTGCCTGTGGTTCCAGCTACTTGAAAGACTGAGGCGGAAGGATCACCTGAGTCCAGCAGGTCGAGACTGTAATGGCCATGAGCGTGCCACTGCATTCCAGCCTGGGTGACAGAGTGAGACTCTGACTCAAAAAAAAAAAACTGCTAGAAAATTTTTTTTTTAAAACACAGGTATCACACCTAGCCAACAAGACAGGATAGGGGCTCACAGAACCTTGACTATCTGGAAGCCATCTCTTTCTTCTCACCCTTAGTAAGTAAAAAGGCAGACTGAGCCAGTCATGCTGTTCGCACCCCTTCTCTTTAGACTCTTTTCTTCTGAGATGTAGAAAGGTAGATGAATTTGAGTATGTAAGTGCAAGTGGGTGTGATGTTTTTCAGTGAGAGGTTTGACTTTGATTTTTGGATTAATAATTCAGAATGATCATTTACAATGATATTGATATATATATATATATATTTTTTTTTTTTTTTTTTTTTTGCATTGGAGTCTCACTTTGTCGCGTAGGCTGGAGTACACTGGCACGCTCACGGCCACCACACCCTCAACCTGATGGGCTCAAGCGATCCTTCCACTTCAGCCTTCCAAGTAGCTGGAACTACAGGCTTGTGCTCCCATGCCTGGGCGATTTTTTGATTTATTGTAGAGACAAGGTCTCACCAATTTGCCCAGGCTGGTCTCAAACCCCTGGGCTCAGGCAATCCTCTTGCCTTGGCCTCCCAAAGTGCTGGGATTACAGGCTTGAGCCACCGTGCCCGGCCTGATTTATTTATTTAGTAAAACATATTAAAAAGTTTGAAACACCGGTTACTAAAAGCAGTTCTCTCTGTAATGGCAGTTAATAATGTTGCTGCCGCAGTGACCATTGATGTGGTTGAGGGCATCACTAAAGCCTGGTGATTTGTATTGTTGCCCAAATTGTGCTTTCCTCGGTCTGGCTACTCAGATGCTCATTATTTCCCTTATGCTTGAAAATCGTTTCAGAATGTTTTGTTAGTGTTTAGGCAAACACCAATCATGAACGCATGTGTCTCCTACCACCAAACACTGGTTCTGACAGATTCCACCGTGGACTTGAGGACTTCACAAGAAATCTGCTGGGTATTTTGGACAGTAGTCCCATCTCACTGTGTAGATATTCTCAATCACTTATCAAGTTTGTTTAGTCCTCATGCATATACTTCGTTCATTCAGTTGGCCATTTATGCAGATTTATTGATTTTGTTACAGATATCTGAATGAGTGAATTACTTCATACCACCTTCCACACAATACTACTCTATCAAGTATTACGCATACAGGGTTAGCATCTTGGACCTGTAAGGACCAGGCTCTGAAATCCTAGCTCTGTTAATCACTAGCTGTTTGATCTTGGGCAAAGTACTTAGCTTCTCTGTGCCTCGCTTTTCTTATTTATAAAATAGGGATACTAGGTTAAGAGGATTACATGCAACATTCATTCATAGTACCTGGCACACGGTAAGAGCCCAGTAAATACTAGCTGTTGTTATGAGCTGAAATATGCATGGGTTCTCAAATACATATGTTGAAGTCCTAACTGCCAGTAATCTGAATGTGACCTTGTTTGGGAAGAAGGACATTGCAGATGTAATTAGTTAAGATGAGGTGATCAGGGTGGGTCCTAATCCAATATGACTGGTGTCCTGACACACAGACAGACATGCAGAATATGATATGAGGAGACACAGGGAGAACCACCATCTCCAAGCCAAGGAGAAGGGCCTGGAACACACCCACCCTTCCTTCCTAGCTCTTAGAAGAACCAACCCTGCTGACACCTCAGTTTTGGACGTCCAGCCTCCAAAACTGGGAGACAATAAATGTCTGTTGGTGAAGCCACCCAGTTTGTGATACCACATGTGTAGCAGCAGGCCTAGCCAACTAACACCACTAGAATAACCCTAAGCTCCTGTGTTTCTGGTTGACCCCAGAACCTGCCTTGTCTGTGTCCTAGCCAATGGGAAACATATTTGCTTCTTCTCAGCTTGGATTCTGTCCATTTCTTTCTTTTTCATGAAATAGTATGCAAAAAAAGTTCCCAGCAAAAACAAGTGCTCAGGCCGGGCTCAGTGGCTCAGCCTGTAATCCTAGCACTTTGGGAGGCCGAGGCAAGTAGATTGCCTGAGCCTGTGAGTTCGAGACCAGCCTGGGCAACTTGGCAAGACCTCGTCTCTACAATAAAAATAAAAAATAGCTGAGCATGGTAGCACGTGTTTGTAGTTCTGGCTACTTGGAAGCCTGAGGTGGAAGGATCGCCGGAGCCCAGAACCCAGAAGGTTGACGCTGGGGTGGCCGTGAGCGTGCATGCCACTGCACTCCAACCTGGGCGAAGGAGTGAGACTCCAACTAAAAACAAACGAACAAACAAGTGCTCAAGAAATTTTATTGTCTTCATTCCTGTGTCTTCCTAAAAAACTGTAGCTGAAGCCAGGCTCGGTGGCTCAGCCTGTAATCCCGCGCCTTTGGGAGGCTGAGGTGAGTGGATTGCCTGAGCCGTGGGTTCAAGACCCGCCTGGGCAGCAAGACCTCATCTCTTCAATAAATCAAAAAAAATCAGCTGGGCGTGGTAGCGCATGCCTGTAATTCCGGCTACTTGGAAGGCTGAGGCAGAAGGATCGCCAGAGCCCAGCAGATTGAAGCTGTGGTGACCGGGAGTGGCCACTGCACTCCAGTCTGGGCGACAGAGTGAGACTCCAACACAAAAAAAAAGAAAAAAAAACTGTAGCTGAAAAGATACAGTTTATTTTCTCTGATCACCTTCTTCTGGGTTTTCAGCTTGATTCTTCTTTCTTTTCTTTTCTTTTTATTTTTGAGTTGGAGTCTCACTCTGTCGCCCAGACTGGAGTGCAGTGGCCGCTCCTGGCCACCGCAGCCTCGACCTGCTGGGCTCCGGCGATCCTTCTGCCTCAGCCTTCCAAGTAGCTGGAATTACAGGCATGTACTACCACGCCCAGCTAATTTTTTGATTTATTGTAGAGATGAGGTCTCGCTGCCCAGGCGGGTCTGAGGTCTCGCTGCCCAGGCGGGTCTCGAACCCATGGGCTCAGGCAATCCATTCACCTCAACCTCCCAAAGGTGTGGGATTACAGGCTGAGCCACCGAGCCCGGCTTGATTCTTCTTTCTTTGAAAGATTGTAACCCCTTATAAATTGTTAACTCCTAGAGATAACTCACTCCTCTCCTTTTGATGAGGAAAGTTGATTTTGTAGACTTTTGTGTGTGGAAATGAAATGCAGATAAGCAACTTTACAAAATGAAGCTGTAGGAAAGATCTTGTCAAGGAGAGCCTTGGCACTGCCAGTAGCTAGCTTACCTGCTTTCAAATTGGTGGCTTGGGTTTTCCTGTGTTTGCTTTTAACCAAACTTGAGATTGGACAGTGTTTCTCCTTTCCCTCCAGAAGCCCAGAGCAATGTAGCAGGGTTGCATTCTGGACTGGGCAGTCACGTGGAGCACATGACATTTGTTCTTCCCAGGGACCGTCTGCTATGTTTCTCTGCCCCAGTGGAGCTGGGGGAATAATAAAGCTGTTATTATTTATACTGTACAGCATTTTTTCAGTGGCCATTGTCATTGAGATTCGCGAGGACAGTGTAGGACAAGAGTGAACCTGTGAGAGTTCATCCAGGCGGGAGAGAAAGGTCAGAGGCAGGGGTTATTCTCCAAGGATGTTGCATTCCCGAGCTCCTTCAGTTTTCCTCAAAGAAAGTCCCTCTCTTTGCCTTCCTTTCTCAGATGAGAGGTGTCCTCCTTCCTCTCCAATGTCAGCCCCCTCCCCCTTGCTTCTTCCCTCTCTTTGGGGGGCTCTTGAAATACCCCCTTGATTTTTTTTTTTTTTGAGTTGGAATCTCACTCTGTCGCCCAGACTGGAGTGCAGTGGCCGCTCCTGGCCACCGCAGCCTCGACCTGCTGGGGTCCGGCGATCCTTCCGCCTCAGCCTTCCAAGTAGCTGGAACTACAGGCGCACTCTACCACACCCGGCTCATTTTTATTTATTGTAGAGATGAGGTCTTGCCAAGTTGCCCAGGCGGATCTTGAACCCGTGGGCTCAGGCAATTCACTCACCTCGGCCTCCCAAAGCGCGGAATTACAGGCTGAGCCACCGAGTCCGGCCTAGATATCTTTTTCATTTATGATGTTTCCAGAACTTTATTTCAATTTGGGTGTGTGAATGGCTGCTCAAATTTTTATAGGCCAGACTGACTTTATTAACTTTCCAGAAAGCATCTTCTTCTTCTGATTTTGGGTCTAAATAGTGGCTTGGTTCTAGCACTTACCATATTGTGTTACAATTTATCTCTTTACACGTAGTCTGCCAATTCAACTAAAATCTGAGAGCCACAAGACGAAAATTGTGTCTTTTTCAAAAGACCTATGCTTGATTGTTGCTGGTGTATGAGAATGTTTCTTGATTTTTTAAAAATGGGGGATCATCGGGCATTAGATTCTCATAAGATCCCTCGCATGCGCAGTTCATACTACGGTGCAGGTTCCTTTGAGACTCTAGGACACTGCTGATCTGACAGGAAATGGAGTTCCACTGACCCATGCTCACATCCTGCCGTGCAGCCTGGTACTCTGAGTCTGATTCTGCAAGGCACCCATTTTGAAATCTTTGCTGTTGTACACCATGTTTCTAAATAACATACTATTAGCCGGGCTCAGTGGCTCAGCCTGTAATCCCGTGCCTTTGGGAGGCTGAGGTGAGTGGATTGCCTGAGCCCGCGGGTTCGAGACCCGCCTGGGCAGTGAGACCTCATCTCTACAATAAATCAAAAAATCAGCCGGGCGTGGTAGCACATGCCTGTAATTCCAGCTACTTGGAAGGCTGAGGCGGAAGGATCGCTGGAGCCCAGCAGGCGAGGTTGCGGTGGCCGGGACACGGCCACTGCACTCCAGTCTGGGCGACAGAGTGAGACTCCAACTCAAAAAAAACAAAACAAAACATACTGTTATTCTTTTTTTTTTTTAGTTGGGTCCACTCGCGCCCAGCTGGGTGGGCGATTTATTAAAGAGAAGATAGAATGGCACAATGAGTAGGACAGCAGCGAGAGTGACTGCTGTCTGCTGCCTTATTTCAATTTTAGACATCATTCATATGTCTTGGTCTGTTCAGGCTACTATAACAAAATGCCATAATCTGAGTGTCTCTAGCTGAGCATGGTGGCTCATGCCTGTAATTCCAGCTGCTTGGAAGGCTGAGGCAGGAGGATCACCTGAGCCCAGTGGGTTGAGGCTGCGGTGGCCATGAGTGTGCCACCGCACTCCAGACTGGGTGACAGAGTGAGACTTCAACTCAAAAAAACAAAACGAAACAAAAACTGGGTGTCTCATAAACAACAGAAATATATTTCTCACAGTTCTGAAGACTGCAAAGTCCAAGATCAAGGCACCAGCAGATTCAGCATCTGGTAAGGGTGTGTTTCCTGGTTCACAGACACACACCTCCCTGTGCCTTCGTATGGCAGAAGGGGTGAGGGCATCTCTCTCCCTCACAAGGGTGCTGATTCCATTTGTGAGAGCTTTGCCCTTATGACCTGAACACCTCCCAAAGGCCCCACCTCCAAATACCATCAATTGGGAGTGAGGATTTCAGCATCTTTTGCAGGGGACAAAAGACTCAGTGTATGGTACTGTTGACTTCATGTGATGGAAGATAAAGATGTAGTTTTCTTTTGTCATGTTGTACTCTTGATACACACTTTAATGCTCATACAATGCCAATGAAAGTATTGTTCACAGTCGAGCCACATAGTATACTATAATTAAGCTTCCTTTCTCATATGACTTTTTGTCCTCCTGGAGTTAGTAATTAACTCTTTTTTTTTTTTTTTTTAGTAATTAACTCTTTAGCCAAAGCTAACTAAGTTTTTTCTTCAAACTCTCTGGCAAAGTTGTCAATATTAAGCAATCTGTCTTTTTTTTTTTTTTTTTTTTTTTAAGGGATCCCTTCTGGAGCCTTCTATTCTGAACTTGTTGCTTTCTACACCAGCTGCATTTCTATGTTTCTAGGACTTCCCTTGACTATAATCCTGCTGTTTGTCCCCTTTGTACTCAAATTTCCTGTGTCTGGAAACCATGTCTTCTTTCTTGGCTTATTTCCTCATTTGTGGTCTTCTAGTAGTTTTGTGAAGAGAGGGTTCATGAAAGGTAAATGTTTTTGAGATTGTGTGTATGAAAATGTCTTTGGGAGGTAGAGGCGAGAGGATTGCTTGAACCCAGGGATTTGAGACCAGTATGGGCAACATGGCGAGACCTCATCTATACATTAAATCAAAAAATTAGCCGGGTGTGGTGGCATTGCCTGTAGTTTTAGCTATTTGGAAGGCTGAGGCAGAAGGATTGCCTGAGCCCAGCAGGTCAAGGTTGTGGTGGCTGGGAGTGTACTACTGCATTCCAGCCAGGGAGACAGAGTGAGACTTCAACTAAAAAAAAAAAAAATTTAAAAAGTCTTTAGTGTCCTTCGGACATCCTGGAAAGCATTTTCCCTAAGAATGTGAAAGGCAGCAGGGCTCGGTGGCTCAGCCTCTAATCCCGCACTTTGAGAAGCTGAGGTGAGTGGATTGCCTGAGCCTGTGGGTTCGAGACCTGCCTGGGCAACTTGGCAGACGCTTGAGACCAGGCGTTTGAGACCAATCTGGGCAATTCAGGGAAACCCTATCTCTACAAAAAATTAAAACATTAGTTGGGCATAGTGGTACATGTCCATAGTCCCAGATACTCTTGGAGACTGAGGTGAGAGGATCTCTTGAGTCCAGGAGACTTCAACTCAAAAAGAAAAGAATAAAACAATTTGAGTACTCAAACAATGAGGTTTCCAGAAAAAGGAACCAGGGAAAAAAAGGATAAAAAAGAATTTATTAAAGAAATATAGAGAAAGCTCCTTGAATTAAAAGACATAAATTTTCAAACTGAAAGTCCTATTGAACACCTACATAATTAAGAAAAAATAACCCCCACCAAAGAACATTCAAGCAAAGTTTGAAAGGACTAGAGGTAAAGATATCTTAGAATTTTCAAGAGGGGGAAAAAAAATCACATAAGAATCAAGTATCAAAATGGCACCAATTTAAACCAATGGCATCATTAGAAGCAAAAGGACAAGGAAGCAGTGCCTTTCACATTCTTTTTTTTTTTTTTTTTTGAGTTGGAGTCTCACTCTGTCGCCCAGACTGGAATGCAGTGGCTGCTCCCGGCCACTGCAGCCTTGACCTGCTGGGCTCAGGCGATCCTTCCGCCTCAGCCTTCCAAGTAGTAGCCGGAATTACAGGCATGCGCTACCACGCCCGGCTGATTTTTTGATTTATTGTAGAGATGAGGTCTCACTGCCCAGGCGGGTCTCGAACCCGCGGGCTCAGGCAATCCACTCACCTCAGCCTCCCAAAGGCGCGGGATTACAGGCTGAGCCACCGAGCCCAGCTACTTTTTAATTTTTTATTGTTTTTTATTTTTGAGTCAGAGTGTAACTCTGTCACCCAGGCTGGAGTACAGTGGCATGCTCATGGCCTCTGCAGCCTCAACCTGCTGGGCTCAAGTGATCCTTCCACCTCAGCCTTCCAAGTAGCTGGAACTACAGGCGTGCACCACCATGCTTTGCTAATTTTTTGATTTGTCATAGAGACTAGATCTCGCCATTTTGCCCAGTCTGATCTCAAACCTGCAGGCTCAGGCACTCCTCTCACCTCCACCTCCCAAAGTGTTGAGATTACAGGTGTGAGCCACTGCACCTGGCCACTTTTTTTTTTTTTAAGTCCTAAGTAGAAAATGTAGCTCATTAATATTTTACTCTTTCTTTTATAACTTATACGTTTTCCCCTAAGAACTCTCTTAGATCTGTCTCATAGA
The DNA here is from genome assembly GCF_000164805.1 of Carlito syrichta. Taxonomy (NCBI): domain Eukaryota; kingdom Metazoa; phylum Chordata; class Mammalia; order Primates; family Tarsiidae; genus Carlito; species Carlito syrichta. Next base: position 876,167 of record NW_007260120.1, read on the forward strand.
TTTAGATAGGTAGTGTTTTATTTTCATAATATTTTAAATATTTTCTTTCAATTATAATGGTTTTTGATCCATGAATTACTTAAAAGTATGTATTTACATTTTCAGAATTATTATCTTCTGACTTCACTGCTCTGTGATCAGAGAATGTGGTTTGTACAAAATTGACTAGTATTTCCTGAGACTTCATTCTGGCCTTGTAAATGGTCATGTTTGTAAATGTTTTATGTGTACATGAAAAGAATGTGTATTCTCTAATCATTAAGTAAAGAAATCTAAGCTGGGCTCGGTGGCTCAGCCTGTAATCCTGCATTTTGGGAGGCTGAGGTGAGTGGATTGCTTGAGCCTGCAGGTTCGAGACCTGCCTGGGCAACTTGGCAAGACCTCGTCTCTACAATAAATCAAAAATCAGCCGGGCGTGGTAGCACGCACCTGTAGTTCCAGTTACTTGGAAGGTTGAGGCGGAAGGATCGCCGGAGCCCAGCAGGTCGAGGCTGAGGTGGCTGGAAGCAGCCACTACACTTCAGTCTGGGCGACAGAGTGAGACTCCAACTCAAAAATAAATAAATAAATAAATAAAATTGCTTTTGGTTCTCTTTCAAATTAATTTTTGTTTTCAATAATGTCCTGTTGTTTCAGTGGTTACTGTTCCTTCTTATATCACTTTAATAACTCTCTCTGTGTGTGTGTGTGTGTGTGTGTGTCAACTTCTTTTTTATTTTTCTTTTTATTTTTTGAGTTGGAGTCTCACTCTGTCGCCCAGACTGGAGTGCATTGGCTGCTCCTGGCCACCGCAGCCTCGACCTGCTGGGCTCCAGTGATCCTTCCGTCTCAGCCTTCCGAGTAGCCGGAATTACAGGCGCGCGCTACCACGCCTGGCTAATTTTTTGATTTATTGTAGAGATGAGGTCTCACCTGCCCAGGTGGGTCTCGAACCCGCGGGCTTAGGCAATTCATTCGCCTCAGCCTCCCAAAGGCGCGGGATTACAGGCTGAGCCACTGAGCCTGTCTCAACTTCTTTTTTAGGTTTTCATTTATTTCTAGTTCCCAGGTACCCACTGTACTGACTAACCCTTGCGTGTGGTGATTTCTTTCCTCATGTGGCTGGAATTCTTTATTGTGTGCTCATATTCAACAGGGACTGTTTTTCCCTCCAGGAGTCCAGGTGCCCTGGATCGCGGATACATTTATGGAGCCCTGCTTTGCATTTTCTTCTGCAAACCATTTTTCTTCTGCAGTTATTTTGGGGTCTTAAATACGTTTCTTATTTTAATTTTTCTATTTGTGATTTCCAACCCATCCAAGCAGTATAAACTTAGTTCCTGCACTTGCTCTTTGCACAGGTTTATGGTTTTGATGACACACACACAGAAGCTTTTAGTTATTTTTTCACAGAGCCCAAGCCAGACCTCAGGCTACTTCGCTGTTTCTTTGGGGAATATAGTTCTTCCAGTTCCCTTTTTGTGGACTAGGTACCTTTATAAGGGGTCCAGTTTGGTCTACTTGCCCCCTCATCTTGCACAGACCCAGGTGGTATCTCTTCTGTCCCAGGAAGTGTTCACACTCTGACCCCCAGTTATTGTTTTATAGGCTGACAGCCTTCAGTGAACACAGCATCAACTGGAGGTTTCTTCCCAGCCTTGGAGATTCTGCTTTGTTTCTGCACTTGGGGGTTTCTCTTTCCTCTTTCTGTCAAGCTCAGCTATGCATGAATTTTTTTTCTAACTTTTTGCTTTTGAATATCCAATATCTGTTTGTATTTTAAGAGGAGTGAGTCTGCATCAATTCAGCCTGCCACAAACCTTGTTCATCTTGGTACTCTCCAGCCCAGAACAGCAACTGGTCCATACCAGATGCTGGGTGAATGAATGAATGAACTTTTTACTTCTAGAAGCAGATCAGAGCAATGTTCCAGTGAGTAATGCCTCCTAGCTCTCCAGGGGCACTGAATCAAGCAGAATTTACTTTTCTATGAGGACATACGTGAAGAGAGTTCCCAGGGGGGAAAAAATGAAGGGAGAGTAGGACTTCTTACGTGCTTTTTCTTTAAGTCTTGGAACAATAGGAAACATTTAACTGCCTGCACTGCTTGATATATGAAGGTGAACTGAAGACTGAGTTCTCATACTGTTTGCTGGTGGCTTCACACAGCACCATTACCAAGAGGAAAGATTAAAGAATCACACAGAACAGGACACTAGGCCTGCTTACTTCCTCCTTTCTGTCCTGTTTTAAGAAAAGTGTGCCTTTGATGAGATATAGCCGCAGGCTCTTGTTTTACGTTTTACATCAACTGCTGTTGTCAGAGGCTGGTTATTGATGCCATGCCCTGTTTTAATTCACACTTCTCTGCTAATCAATTACAGCGTTTATCCATTAATCAGGCGTTCTGACAGGGCCAATAACTGCTTTTTGGCTCTTGTGCCGGGCTGCACGTTATCAAGCCAGGAATAAGGCTCAGGAGCTTACTTTAAAACACGGTGTGACTTTCCCAGGCTGGTGGACTTCCGGAGCAATAAACATCTAGTGGGGATTTCATATGGTGGGTTTTTAATATATTTGGTCGATGGGATTTTCTCCCTGAACACTTCATTAGCAGGGCTCAACGTTAGTGAAGTGTGGACAGGTGTGCTCTGTTTAAGAAAAACATCAAAAGGTAATTATTCCCATCACATACCAATGACTGTATTTACCTAAAAGTAGCATTAAGCCATGAGCTGACTTCATATTAAATGTTTACAAACAACATATTTTTTGGCAGTAGGGTTTGAGAGCAAAGAAACTTAAAGGCAAAATGTTTGGAGCCGCCGCTAGATGAAAGTCAATTTGAAATTTAGATGAAATATCTCTATAATTATAGTGGGAGTGGAAAATATTTTGTAAACGAAAGCCAAGTTTCTCCGTATAAATTTCCTGAGGCCTGTCTTTTATGTAGAGTGTGTTAAGACTTTTTTCCCCATGTGTGGGTGTACACAAATTTTCCCATAAATGGGTACACACATATCTGCAGTACCCCTTAGCCTTTATAATTTGTTACAACATACTCAGTTGCTGTAAAATGAAAACTTTTCATTTTAGTAAGGGTAAGGAGGAAACAGAGGTGACAGGGTTTAATTGGAGACTTACAGTTTGAGTAGTTAAGTTACCATACGTAATGATGGCTACAGGTTTCAGTGATCTTTTTTATGACAGATGTACCAACATTTAATTGTTTTTCATCAAGGGTGGAGAGAAAAGACACTTGTGTAGATTTTTCAATTCTCCTACGTGTCATTTAGCTGTCCTCCCCATTGTCTGAGCTCCTTTCTCTTATCCTTTTCGCTGCAATGAGTTGTGTCATTCCCTCATGGTCAGCACTTTTGTTGTCTTTGTTTTTTGCTGTACCTCAGAAGTCCATCTTTTCTTTCATCTCCTTCCCATTCATGCATGAGGGAACAGTTGTGCCCTGTTGTGGGGATGTTCCGCTGGGTTTCAAACAGTAGGGTTTCTTTTTATTCTCTTCTAAGTAGTACAATGGGGCTGAATGTCTGTTGCAGAATGCACACACTAATATGCCAGGTTATTTGGTTTCTAAGAAGTCAATAAAAATACTACATTTAGGCTCAGTCCTTAGCTTGCTTTTTCTCTGCTTGCCTTTCAAGTCTTTGGTTATAAATCTGTTTGTTTGTTTCTGATTGTAAAATATAATCCTCCATATTAAATCGAAGCGTGGAATCAACAAACACTTAGAGAAAAATGTTCCTGGTGGTGGAGTATTTTCACACTAGGCAGGGTTGGCAGCCGGCACTCTCCCTTGCTAAGAGCCTGGAAACAGCCCCCAGAGCTAATTAATGGCAGCTACGACTCTGAGAAGATGAAACAAAGAATGGATCCCAAGTTGGGCTTGGCAAAACCTTCTGGTGTAAGAAACGAGCACATCTCCACATTTAGGGGGGTGCGGCTGCGATTGTTTTTGTCCAGACCATCTCTCTCAATTCCTGTTTTGGGGGGAGGTGAGTGTGAGCAGAGTGTCCCAAGTTATGAACAGAGGCCCTCACAGCAGCAAAAGGCTAAAGACATAAAAGTTAGAGATGTCTTAGGATACTTTGTTCTCATATTCAGGAACAATCTTCAAAATCCTCCTTAATGAGGTCATAAAAGAAAAAAATGGAACAAGTCTTCCTTGTGTACCTCTCTAGGGCGTGTCGTCGGGGTCACTTGCCACCAGTATCCTATTTAAAAAGGGATTGGGGTAGTTCAATCAAGCATTGCATTAAGAGAGAGACTTCGATTAATTCCTTCTCTTTTCTTTTGTGCTCCAGATAATTTCAGTAAATTTGTGATACTTTCTTCTTAGCCATCGCTGAGGCTTAAAGTTCTTGATGCGACCTGCTGAGTATTAGCATTTATCGGGCCTGCTTGGCTATGGGGAAGAGGAGCCTATTGCAGACAGCTCTCTAATCCTTGACAAGCAAGGCTGGTCTCTAAACATGACCATTTTCTGGGATCTTCGTTTAGGAAAGAGCCTGCTCTCAGGCTGGTGGCACAAACAAACTCTTGATGTAAAAGAAGGGAAGACCCAACAGTAAGTAAGATGGTGATTTACTCTGGTTAACTTTGTTAAGGTCCTGGACTGCCTTTACTCAGAAGCTCATAGCTTGGGTAAGTTTTAGGAACAGTTCTCGAGGGGAGAGGGGAACAAAAGCAAGAGGAAAAGTGAGGGCTGACAGGGAGAGCTTTCACTGGGTCTATTGTGGGAAAGTTGAAGACTTGCCCCAGGATGGTCGGGATCGGGTAGGAGACCAGGAGTCTATTGTCATTTGTTTTCTTTTATTTACCAACTTTCTTGTTGTTGAGGGGCCATCAGAGACATGAAGGGACATTTTAGTACCATGCTATACAAACCCAGTGGGGAACGTGAACTCTTTTGGTTGTTTTGATCAGAGGCAGGTTAGGGTATACTTAAAGTGCTTAGTTAAAGTCAGTCACATACCTATTGTATTTTATAAGCTGATTTTGGAAATGTATGTAATGTTTATTTATTGTAAATGCAAGGGCTATTCAGTATCCATACATTTCGATGCCATTGAAAAGTTGGATTTGGGTTCTGATGGACCGGAACGGCTCCCAGGGAGACATTGTGGTAGTTGTGTAAATCCCCCTTCGTTTTTGGTTTACTCATTTGATACACTGGGTCGGTTCTTAAGGCTGTTGCTTTCTGTGCCGTTAATTCAGCCACTGCACATGCGCATGAAGGTAACAGGTTAATAGTCCTGATTAAGAAGATAGTTTGGGTATGGATAGATACTTCAGTTGAGGCACCTGTTTTCAGTACAAAGCAGTGCAGTTGGGCTTCCTTTCATGAATTTATACATCATATATATTTATGTAAACAAGGCAGAATTTCAGAAGTAATTTTAGAGTAATTATCATAAATCAGTGCTTTATGATAACTACTAGTATCTGCTGCTGAAAGTTTGATAGCCAGTGATGAGAGTTTTCTTAAATTATTGTTTGTAAAATTAACAAACTGTTAGACTTTCTCATTGATGTTTTTTTGGTAGTGTTTCCGGATTAAGAACATAAAGACGAACTTGTTTATTTGTCAGATATTATTGATCAAATTCCCACTTTATGCCAGGCTCATTGTAATAATTATCAGTATAATTGTTTTTTTAACTTATATTTGCAATGACTGTTGTAAATAGTGGAAACACCTGCGTTTTTGATAATCAGCCTTAACTTGCCGTGGGGGTGGACGTGTTCTTTCTGAAGCCTGTCTTTGAATAGGTTACTTGGGCCTTACCCTAGTTCTTGGAATGCTCACAGAAGTTGTGTGATTGATAGATTTCTCCCGATTGAAAACTGGAGCGATCCATGGAGGAAGGGTGGTGTCATGGAAAGGACACAGGCTGTCATTTACTTTTCCTCGCCTGAAAAGGGAAGAGCCAGCAGCTCAGGGCTCGGGGTGAGAATTAAATTCCCAATATGGTAAAGCAGCCAGCACAGGCCTGGCCCACAGCATGTTCTCCGTGAACACTCCTCCCCCACCTTAGTCCTAAGGAATTGGTATCTATAGGGCATCAGGACTTACGTTCTCACTTCCCTGCTGAGTGGCAGGGAAGTGACCCGGTCATTACTTTGTGCCCCAAAAAAGGATCATTACTTTGTGCCCCAAAAAAGGAGTGCGATGATGCTTATTCAGACCCTAAAAAGCCTCAAAGACTTTTAGGTCTCAGGAATATACCAGCTTCATTTGCTTGTTCGATACGTCATTGCAGATATTTTAAATACTTCCCACAATGGATTTCCCTCCTCTCCCGATGTTCCTGTTCCACAAAATCAGCATGGTAATTGCTGAGAAGAAAGAACTTCCTTAGCAAAATCCAGCCTTCTAGGATTTCTTCTAGGATTGCAGGTTCTTTCTCAGATTCAAGTCTCAGAGGGGCAGATAGGACGATAAAATCGGAGGATGGTGGTCGTCTGGGCACCTCCTCTTCTGAAACCAAGTAGAAGAAAGGAATAAACACAAACACATTTCACTCTCCCTCAAACAAGCCTCCTTCAGGTAAGATCTGGGATCCAGGAAGTAACAAAAAGTAGGCTGTCTAGCAAATGAGCGGTTTTCTTTGAAAGATAGGCAAACAAGAGATCTGGGTTTGTCTAGACATGCCTAGTTCTCTCTCCATGGCCAGCATGCAGTAAAGACTAACTGAAGAAAATTGTCCTTTTAATCTTAGAATAGATTTCACAAGGAATGATACCTTTTGGTCTTCTCTACTTAAAGAGGATATTAGTATTAATATCATAGATCCCGTTTTCTTTCCCTCCCTCCCTCCCTCTCCCTTTCTCTCCCTTTCTCTCTCTCTCTCTCTCTCTCTCTCTCTCTAAGAGTCTTGCTCTGTCGCCCAGGCTGGAGTGCAGTGGCACAATCATAGCTTACTGCAGACTTGTCCTCCTGGGCTCAAGTGATCCTCTGGCCTCAGCTTCCTGAGTAGCTGGGACTACAAGGCATGTGCCACCTGACAATTTTATTTTATTTTTTTTGAGTTGGAATCGCACTCTGTCGCCCAGACTGGAGTGCAGTGGCCGCTCCTGGCCACCGCAGCCTCGACCTGCTGGGCTCCGGCGATCCTTCCGCCTCAGCCTTCCAAGTAGCCGGAATTACAGGCATGCGCTACCACGCCAGGCTGATTTTTTTTTTTTTTTTTTATTTATTGTAAAGATGAGGTCTCGCTGCCCAGGCGGGTCTCGAACCCGTGGGCTCAGGCAATCCACTCACCTCAGCCTCCCAAAGGCGCGGGATTACAGGCCGAGCCACCGAGCCTGGCTAAAACTCAGTTTCTTACAGTCTCCTTACGAGGTCTTGATTGTCGTCCGGCCCCTATTATTCTCTCCCTTGTGCACTCTGCTCCAGCCATGGGCCCTCCTGCTGTACCTTAAGCCTGGCAGGCACACTCCTGCCCCAGTGCTTCCGCCTCACTGCACCTGCTGGTTTGTCTTAGATGTTGGTAGAGGTTGAGAGACCCACGTGGTGGGTTCCATCACTTCCTTCAGGTTTTTGTCCAAATCTAGTCTTAGTCTGCTTTCCCTAACCCGCAATGTAAAATGACATTCCCTGCCCCCTCCAAGCAATTTTGTTTTTTATCTTAACTTTATTTAATAGGCAAGAATCATCTCAAAAAGCTTTCTCTTCATCAGGTGTTTGCAAAACTTTTGGTCTTTGAGCTTGAACATGGAGCTTTATTTCATCAACAATATGATTTTCCTGGGTTGTGCATTCTGAAGTTCTTCTGAAGAAAACTGAATCCAGCCCGTACCTCTGTGAAAGCCAGTCTCTTTGTCAAAGGGCACAGTGCACTTTCATGTATGGCCAAACTGTGCAAAGTGTTCTCTCAGCTCACTTGCAAAAGGCAGAGGTTTTCAGAATCACTTGGACCAAAAGATTCCACCTCTCCCACGTCTCCATCGCTCACTCAGGCAGTTTTTTTTTTTATTTTTTTGAATTGTCGTCTCACTCTGTCACCCAGGCTGGAATGCTGTGGCACACTCA
>NW_007260120.1:884215-886686 GCF_000164805.1 Carlito syrichta
CAGGCAGGTCTCAAACCCGCGGGCTCAGGCAATCCACTCACCTCAGCCTCCCAAAGCGGGATTACAGGCTGAGCCACTGAGCCCGGCCCACCTGACAATTTTTAAAAATTGTTTTATAGTGATGAGGTCTTACTATATTATCCAGGTTGGTCCCCATCGTATTTCTTTTAATGAGTTTTGTGATGGATATTCCCCAAAGCTCCATGAATATAAACTGGGCCCTTCTTAATACTTAAACACAGCAGTTTTTGGCATATCCAAGACAGTTGTTTCTTCTGCGTTGGAATACTGAGAACTTCTTTCTGCATAATTGTGTTCTGGAAGTTCTATAGGGCCTTACTATGAGAGGCAGAGAAAGCAGAATGGTAAGGGCCATCGAATTGTCTTCTTCCCGGAGATCAGGATGAAGGGCTGCATTTAAAGGTCTCTCATCTTAAGCTGGGAACAAATAGCGCTGAAAAGAATGATCTGGACTGTTTTCTCTTGTCTTTAAAAGTGTGAGCCCTAAAGGGGGGAGAGGGTGCCTTTGTGTGCTGTGGCATGGCTGACACATTGTTGGTGACCAGCAAATGTACTCTGCCATTTATATGGAGATAATGTACATGAGATCTTAGCCCAAAGGCCCTCCGCTTACAGGGCAATTACTAAACCTTTCTTCAACAGCCTTTTGGATTGGGCTCCTTTGTCACCATCTGCTTGAGTATCAATTATGCTTCAGGAAAAGACACTGGGAGTGGTGGGTGGTAGTGGTGGCAGCCAGAAATAGATGCATCTCTGAGGCGTGGTTTCCTCTGGTCAGTGAGATGTGTTTCTTTCACATGAATTTGTTTGGGGTTGACCATCTTCAGAGTTTGAAGGGCTTTGAATGTATATAAATGAGAGGAGGGGGAGAGAAACCAGAAGATAACATTATCACCCCCCCACCCTCTGAGAGGACCAAAGAGAGTGCTGAGGGCCTTGGCCCGTTGTGAGGTTCTCAGGAGTCCCTGAAAAGATGCTTTTTCTGTCCATTAGCAAAACGTGATTTCCTTCTATTGATAAAATGTAGAAATAAGGGAGAAGGAGGAGCACTGAACTCTGGACTACTTGCGGCCTGCTGAGAATTCTGCACGTGTTCCCCTCCCAACTCCCAGGTGCCACTTTCCTGCCACCATTCATCCTGTGTCGGCATGGCCAGGGCTCCCGCCACCCTTAGTGCCATGTCAGCGTGCTCAGTGTTGCCCTGCCGCTGTTTGTCCTGTGTCAGTGTGGTCAGTGTCTCCCGTCACTGTTTTTATTGTGTTAGTGTGGTCACTGCCCTGCCACTGTCAGTCCTTTGTTAGTGTGGTCACTGCCCCGCCACTGTTAGTCCTGTGTCAGTGTTTTAGTGCTGCGGCCAGACCAACTGCTTGCTGAAGGATGGCCTGGCCACTGCTGGAGCTGTCTTTCCAAGGATTTGTCACAGTAGCCTTTCGTCTCAAGGCATATCCAGGATGCTCAAGAAGCCAGCCTCAGGCCAGGCACGGTGGCTCAAGCCTGTAATCCCAGCATTTTGGGAGGCCGAGGTAAGAGGATTGTCTGAGCCCGCGGGTTCAAGACCAACCTGGGCAACTTGGTGAGACCTCATTCTACAATAAATAAAAAAATAAACCACGTGTGGTGGCGCGCATCTGTAGTTCCAGCTACTTGGAAAGCTGAGGGGGAAGGTCAAGACTGCAGAGGCCATGAGCGTGCCACTACACTCAAGCCTGGGCAACAGAGACTCAGATCCCCCCCCCAAAAAAAGCCAGCTTCTTGGCTATCCAGCAAAGGTCTCACTTTGCTGCACTGATGTATCCATTTGTATCTGTATTTCCTTTTTTTTTTTTTGAGTTGTGGTCTTACTCTCTCACCCAGGCCGGAGTGCAGTGGCATGATCACGGCTCACCACAGCCTTGGTCAAGCCTGGGCTCAGACCATCCTTCTGCCTCAGCCTCCCAAGTAGCTGGGACTACAGGCATGCGCCACCATGCCCTGCTAATATTTTTCATTTTTTTTTTTTTTTTGTAGAGATGAGGTCTTGCCATGTTGCCCAGACTGGTCTTGAACTCCTAGACTCAAGTAGTCCTCCAGCCTTGACCTTCCAAAGTGCTGGGATTACAGACGTGAGCCACCACACCTAGTCTGGGTTCACCTTTTAAAATGTGACTAATTGATGTGCTAGCACCAATTGCCGTCACAGCCTGTAAGCGCAGTGAGTATCTGGTAGGCCTAGTGGGAGGCGTAGCACCCTGATGGGGACAGCCCCAGACCGTGCGGGGTCTGCAGCACGATGATGGGATGAGCAGCAGTTTTGGGCTGCTTCGCTGACTGACCTCTTTGTTAGTAAGAACTGGGGACAAGCCGGGCTCGGTGGCTCAACCTGTAATCCCGCGACTTTGGGAGGCTGAGGTGAGTGGATTGCCTGAGCCTGTGGGTTCGAGACCCGCCTGGGCAGCGAGAACCTCATCTCT
>NW_007260120.1:886706-897331 GCF_000164805.1 Carlito syrichta
TTCCGGCTACTTGGAAGGCTGAGGTGGAAGGATCGCTGGAGCCCAGCGGGTCAAGGCTGCAGTGGCCGGGAGCGGTCACTGCACTCCAGTCTGGGCGACAGCGTGAGACTCCAACTCAAAAAAAAGAACTGGGGACAGCCACTGGTAACTCCTTCCCTCCTATCTTTTCTCCATGCTAGGCCCGAAGGAGGGGGAAGACTGTTGCCTCCCAGTGTGGAGGTGGCAGGGGACTGGGGGACAGGGGAGTCTCTGAGCAGAGGACCCCAGAGGCTCAGGGGGCAGCAAAGCAACCCATGACAACAGAAGCCAAGGCCAGAGGGCCACAGCCTGGGGTCTCAGTGGGAGGAACACGGGCACCAGGACGGGAGGGTGGCAGCCAGCATGGGAGGGTGGCAGCCAGCACAGACATGGGAGGGAGAGAGCTCCAGATATCCTGCTACCAACACTCAGAGCCACTTCCCCTCTAGAGTGTGGGTTGGAGAAGTGAGGAAGGCAATTGTTAATAGGCTGGATATCAGTTGTTTGCACTATATAACGAAACATAAACATGGATGGAAAAGTTGAATGGGTTGGTATAGTCAGAACAGAACCAGCAAAGCCTTGTTTAAAACCTGAAACGATTATTTCTATATTAAAATTAAAAAAACCTTGTTGCAGAATAAATGGTAACTAGCCTGCTTTGCAAAAAATGCCTCAGCCCGGTGCAGTGGCTCACACCTGTCATCCCAGCACTTTGGGAAGTGGAGGCGAGAGGATCGGCTGAGTCCAGGGCTTCAAGACCAGCCTGGGCAACTTGATGAGACCTCATCTCTACAATAAATAAAAAATTAGCCGGGCATGATGGCGCACACCTGTGGTTCCAGCTACTTGGAAGGCTGAGGCTGAAGGATCACCTAAGCCCAGCAGGTCGAGGCTGTGGTGACTGTGAGTGTGCCACTGCACTCTAGCCTGGGTAGCAAAGAGTGAGACTCCAACTCGAAAAAAAAAATTGCCTCAAAGCATCAAAAATTATTGATGAGTTCACAGAAACCAGAAACATCAGCAACTGGTTAGGCTGTGCCAGATGACGAGGAAGGTCCTATGCTAGTTTCAAAGTGGGTTGGGAGATGTTAGCGGATGGCTCTTCTCATAGACCTGCTGCTGACACAGGGACAGTGTATCTCTGGGTGAGGAGGGAGGGCCTCAGAGGCCTCCTGATGTGAAGAGGGCTGGTGTTATCACTTCTAGCCAAAAAGCAGCCTGAATAACACACTCCACACCAGTATGGTTTGACGTTGCTTTAGCATCTTGGGACCTACGCTTCAGCTCTTGAGTGGGGACTGTCATTGAACTGCCTCTCCCCTGGAGGCTGGTGACGACATATTTTGAAACACAGGCCATGCAGGTAGCCTTGCACGCATAATACCAGAGGTTTGGGATTTTGCAGTGTATTTTGCTAGGGCTTTGTTTTTGTTGGATGTATGTTTGTGTTTTTCTTTTTCTTTTCTTCCTGTTTTTTTTTTTTTTTTTTTTTTAAGCAAGATGTTCTGTAAAGCCTCCTGTGTCCACACCAAATTGTTTTCAGGTTTTCAGCACTTTATGGCAGCATTTTAAAGGGTTTTTTTCCCCCCTTCCCCTCTCTCTTTTCTTTCAGAGAGAGACAGGCTTCCTGTGTATCTTAAATTATGTGAATAGGAGGATTATGATAATGAGTCACTGTTTGTAATTTTATTATTTTAAGTGAGTTTTAAAACCTGTAGCTGGTTTCTGACCTCAAGGAATACTACCCATAAACTTAAGGTGTTGTAAATATCTTGACAACTTAAAAATAGAACTAAAACATGAAAATAATTTGCCGTAATATGAGGCATTCATTACCTTTTCCCTACCCAACAGTTTCAACCGAACAACTTTATACTTGACCCAAAGATATTGAAAAATGCATTGCCTTTTTTCAGACCTCTGACCGTGTCACTGTTTTTCATTTGAATGATTAATGGAAGCACATTGGTTAGTAGGTAAGTAGTCTAATTCCACTTGCTCTTCCAATTTTTTCAATGATTTGCAAGTAACTATTATTAGTATCATACGATTAAGGAAAGGGAATTTGCATAAGGCTAACTTAAGATATTTGGTTTTTGCATTCATTTATTTATTCATCTACATATTTAATTGGTGTCTGTTGTATGCCAAGAATAGTGCCAGGGTCAGCAAAAAGAGGACTTCCTCAAATCATGGCTCTTGAAATCAGTTATTTGTCTCTGTTTTTTTTCCCCCCTCAAAGATCACCTTCTGCCCGCCTTGTTATTGTGATGAGAGATGATTTACATTAATTTTCAAGATCTCATAATTCGAATGATGTAATATGCAGTAGCCATGGCTAGAGAAGAGAAACTCTTTAAGAAACTATAATTACTAGAAAGTTGACTCTACCAGGGAAATTAATGGACGCGTCCAAAATTGTCCCTGTAGACAGAGAGGGCCACTAAGGCTGGGCTGGACCCCACCGCAATTTGAACGTTTAAAATTTGTTCCACTTTATTGTCAAAATTACTGCCTGCACTTCCTCTCTCTCCTCGTTTGCCTGTTTTCCTTTCTTTTTATCTTGCGCACCGCTAGCGTGCAACATAGCGGTGTTTAACTACTTCCTGAAGGCATTATTAGTCATCAGCAGCACCAGGTCATTATCGATGTAGATAAATGAGCATTGAGCCCTTCAACTACCAGTTGGGCTAATTTGGAAAATATGGCTCCTTCCCTCAAAAAAAAAACAGCTCGTGCTCCTACGGACACTTAGAAAATAGCCGTGCGCGTGTCTCTGTTTCTTCTGAGCAACCAGAATTCATGTGTCCCGCTTGATGCTAGAACCGGAATTTAATTCACAATGGCAAGGAAGCTTCACCTAGAATATCTGTCCACATAAAAAGCAGACAAAGTTGTACAACTTCCGCTTTCTGCTTTTGGTGGGCTTTCAACTTTGCTTTCCTATGATTATTATTGACTGGAATGTAACCCTGAATCTTTCACCAGATGTCGTCTCCCATCTTAAAGGGCAGAAGAAAGTTCTAATGGATGTTTTGAATGTGCTCGACTTTTACTTTGTTCAGACCCAAACTGAACGAGGCAAAGAGGTTAAAATCTTTTCTTGTTCCATCTGAGTAAGCATGAAAACCTACGATCCTTAATCTTTTCGAAGAAAATAACCCTCCTCTGTTTGTGGGATTTCTGATTCATTTCTTCTACCCTGCTCCCTGCTCTGCATTTTTTTAGCCAAATACTGTCTGAACTTTTGTGAGCCAATAACCTCCGCCCTCACCTCTTCAGCCTCTCCTCCCCTCCCCTCCCCCGTGATCACACAAAGAGCAGAGAGCCCACAAAAGACTGAGTTTCTGGGTTTTGTATTTTAAAAAGAGGATGAGATGCTCGCTGTACTGCAAAACGCAAAACTGATCTGTTAAAACTTCCCCAAACTAATATTTTTGACATCAGTATGGGGAAAAAAGAAAGTGAGCGAAATTAAGATTTTAAAAAATGCAACAAAACAGAGGAGAGTAATATAATGTTGGCTTTTGTGATTCACACCAAACTGGCTTTCCTTTCGTGCAGGGCAAACTAGGAGGTGTGGCAAACCTCCCAAGTTAGCCAGCAAGAGCCCTTTCTGCTTGTTGATGTCTCTGAATGATAGCCGAGGCCAATACACCGGCTGGGATGTAAAGTCCTCACTATTCTGTCATGACTTGGGTCCTCTCTGTGAACGCTGTATCTCTGGGATGTACACAGTTTTCTCTGGCTAAACCCATGGATGGATATTCCAAGCCATGGTCCATGGGTCCAGGGTCCAGGATCCATGTCCATGGACCAAACATCTTGCTATGTTGCTCAGGCTGGTCTCAATAGGTCATCACCTATTTTTGTACAGCCCTCTATCTAAGAGTGGGTTTTCCTGATGCATGGTATGTTGGTAGGGAACGCTACCTCTGAACCCCAATTAAGCAAAATTCTATCTCCATGGGTTGAAGTTTATTACCAAAAAGATTATGCTCAATTTTATTTTTAATTTCATCAATAAAAATTTGTGGAAGTTTGTGTTCTTTCTTGCTATGCCAGTACCTATGTAATATCCTCACGTTTTTCTCTCAGCCCACAGGGTCTGAAATATTTACTATTTGGCCCTCTCAGACAAAAGTTTGCTGAGTCCTACCTGTTCTAAACTGTCACAAATAGAGACCATTTTCCAGGGAAAAAAGAGCATTCTCACTATCATTCTTTGCCTGAATCTCTGTATGGATTTTTTTTTTTTTTGAGTTGGAGTCTCACTCTGTCGCTCAGACTGGAGTGCAGTGGCCGCTCCCGGCCACCACAGCCTCGACCTGCTGGGCTCCGGCAATCCTTCCGCCTCAGCCTTCCGAATAGCCGGAACTACAGGCACGCGCTACCACGCCCGGCTGATTTTTTGATGTGTTGTAGAGATGAGGTCTCACTGCCCAGGTGGGTCTCGAACCCGCGGGCTCAGGCAATCCACTCACCTCAGCCTCCCAAAGGCGCAGGATTACATGATTTTTTTTTTAAGAGTGAAGTTTTTCTGGTCAATGTGAATGTGAGTTATTATGCTTGGGTTTGTGCAAAGCCTTGAGAAAATTGTTATAACAGTTCTGCAGTTGTGAAATGTGGTATAATATTACCAGCAGCTGCCTGTTTGAAAATTTAAATTACAGAATAAAATAAACCTGTGTTTCCATATATAAAACAGGCAGTAATAATAGCGCCTACCTTATAGGACCCTTGAAACAATTAAGTGAGATAATGCAAGTAAGGGATTCAAAAAGAGAAACAAATCTATCACTAAAAACTTAGCACAAGTACTGGTACTTTTCATCTTAACATACTGTATCTGTGGGCTGATACACTGTCTTTAGTACTCTGTGAGTACCTAGATAATGCTTCTCATAAGCTTCAGGATTTTTTTTTTTTTAATTTGGATTCTCATTCTGTCTCCCAGGCTGGAGTGCAGTGGCATGCTCACAACCACCGCAGCCTCTGCCTGCTTGGCTCAGGTGATCCTTCTACTCCAGCCTTCCAAGTAGCTGGATCCACAGGTATGTACCACTACATCCAGCTAATTTTTTGAGTTATTGTAGAGACAAGGTCTCTCGCCAGATTGCCCAAGCTGGCCTCAAATCCCTGGGCTCAGGCAATCCTCTTACCTCGGCCTCCCAAAGTACTAGGATTACAGGTGTGAGCCACCACGCCTGGCATGTTCATAGCTACTGTGGATACCTGAGAATCCCCTACCTGCATGAAATCAAGAGAGGAGTTAGAGGTGTGCATGGCATTTGCAAGGAAAAAGAAATCTATGGTGCCAACTGAGGATGATGAAATTGATGGGCCCTAGCCGGGCTACGTAGCTCAGCCTGCAATCCCAGTGCTTTGGGAGGCTGAGGTGAGTGGATTGCCTGAGCCTGTGGGTTCAAGACCTGCCTGGGCAACTTGGTGAGCCCTCATCTCTACAATAAATTAAAAAATTAGCTGGGCATGGTAGTGTGTGCCTGTAGTTCTAGCTACTTGGAAGGCTGAGGCGGAAGGATCGCTGGAGCCCAGCAGGTCGAGGATGCGGTGGCCGGTGGCCGGGAGTGTGCCACTGCATTCCAGTCTGGGTGACAGAGTGAGACTCCAGCTTAAAAAAAAAAAAAAAGAAAGAAAGAAATTGATGGGCCCACCTGTGTTCCTTACGCTGTTGCTCCTACAATGCACTTTGACTCTGGAGTTTGTCCTTCTCCCTGCAAGGCCAGATTCATTGTTGCCTCTTCTGAAAACCCTCTCCCTGCGGCTCTGTCAAGCCAAATAAGCACCTCCCTGCCTGGGATTCAGGTCATTGTTTTCCATCCAGTGTTCACATTTGTGTTGGTTGCTGAACCTCAACTTCCCCAAGGTTGAATTCTCTCATTTTGCTGTCCCCAGAGCCTGACTTAGGTGCCCAATATCTATTTGTAGAATCCACGAAACACCGAATAAAAGCTGACGTTAAAATAAAGTGCAGCCGGGCTCGGTAGCTCAGCCTGTAATCCTGCGTCTTTGGGAGGCTGAGGTGAGTGGATCGCCTGAGCCCGCTGGTTCGAGACCTGCCTGGGTAGCGAGACCTCATCTCTACAATAAATAAAAAATAAAATAAAATAAAATAAAAAAATAAAGTGCAAGGCAAAAATCATGAAACATTACTTTGGTGCTGATTAAATATGAACAGATAAGCCCACATTTTATCTGTTCTACTGATTAAGTTCTGAAGAATGTGGGTTCATAAGAATGGGCATCAGCTGGGCTCGGTGGCTCAGCCTGTAATCCCGCACCTTTGGGAGGCTGAGGTGAGTGGATTGCCTGAGCCCGTGGGTTCGAGACCCGCCTGGGCAGTGAGACCTCATCTCTACAATAAATCAAAAAATCAGCCGGGCGTGGTAGTGCATGCCTGTAATTCCGGCTACTCAGAAGGCTGAGGCGGAAGGATCGCCGGAGCCCAGCAGGCGAGGCTGCGGTGACTGGGAGCGGCCACTGCACTCCAGTCTGGGCGACTGAGTGAGACTCCAACTCAAAAAAAAAAAAAAAAAAAAAAGAATGGGCATCAGAATGAGGGAATAAAGAATGATATAAATCCACCTTTATTTTCTTCTGTTATTAAAAATGTTTTTTTGCAGAGACAGGATCTTACTATGTTGCCCAGACTAGTCTCAAACTCCTGGGCTCAAGCAGTCCTCCCACCTCAGCCTCCCAGAGGGCTGGGGTTACAGGAATGGGCCACTGCGTTCGGCCTCCATCTTCATTTTCTGCAGGGCCAGCCCCTTCGCATAGATGTGTCTTCCTGCTCCCCTTGCAAGTGTGTTTCCTAGGTGTAGCAAAGTGCCTGCCACCATCTTTCTCTGTCCTAGGCGACATGATGTTCCAGACCTGAGTGTCTAGCTCCGAGATCACAGAGGGGAAAGGACAGTGTCTTCCTAACTGCAGTTGCTATTATCTACTGGACTTCTTATGGCTGAAGCACCTTCTTCAAGGGTTTCATGTTCATCTTTCATCGACACCTCACAACTGTCCTGTTTTCTTTCTTTTTTTTCTAATAGGGGAAATGTTATTTATTTATTTATTTATTTATTTTGAGTTGGAGTCTCACTCGGTCGCCCAGACTGGAGTGCAGTGGCCGCTCCCGGCCACCGCAGCCTCGACCCACTGGGCTCCGGCGATCCTTCCGCCTCAGCCTTCCGAGTAGCTGGAACTACAGGCATGTGCTACCACGCCCGGCTGATTTTTTGATTTATTGTAGAGATGAGGTCTCACCAAGTTGCCCGGGTGGGTCTCTAACATGTGGGGTCAGGCAATTCACTCACCTTGGCCTCCCAAAGCGCGGGATTACAGCCCTCACTTCTTTCCAGGGAAGTGGATAAGACTTTTGGAGCCTGCAAGACTGGGTACTTGACTCTTTTTTTTCCCCCTCGAAGCATAGATTAGAGGAGCGATATGCATGAGTAAATTATTAATCACTATTTTTCCCTGTTCTCTGAGCTCAACAAACAAACAAACAAACAAAAAACTATCAGAGTTAGGAATTGCGTCCTGGTCACCAAGTCCCTTGTTCCTCACATGACCTCACAGCGTGGATGTGGCTAGGCTAAAGGTGACAGGGCAGTCGAACTGCATCACAGCAAAGTCCTCCAGCTCTAAGAAAGGGCTAGCTTATGTGTATTTCAAGTCTAACGTCTTCTGGCGGCTTAGATGGAATTGTATGAGTTAAATTCATTGAGTACCATGTGCTGGAAGTTTCACGCAATGAGAAATGAGCTTCATGGTAATTGTGAATGAAGTTAAGGAAGAAAATTTTTTTGTTAATCAAGGACTTAATTGCCTCTGGGACATTTTAAATAAACGCCATGCAGTACTTAAGGAGCGATGTTCTGTTAGCGAGATGCAAATATTCTTTAATTAAACCATCATGGGTATTCCCTGATTGAAATATCTGCCTTTATCTTAATATTTAAACCTCTGTGATTCATGTAACAACTCAATCAGGAATGGAGTAAATTAAGGGCTCCTTGAAAGAACAAATCAATTGTATAACATTGATTAAAAGCATTTCTGGGCTGGTCTTCCTCGTACTTATTTGTATTGATCAGAGCATAGTTTGGGGATATTCTGTGCTTAGCTGTGTGGTACAGTAAGCCAGGTTTCAGCCTGGAGGAGTTAGATTGTGACTATGGCATTGTAAAGGGAAGACAACTATTGGAAGAATTCATCTGAGAAATGGATCAAATGTAAGAATTTCTTGACCACTGAGACATTTCTCCATTTGGCGACTTGGATGGTCCCCGAAGTTAACCTGGTAGGAAGTTTCTCAGTCAGCCAGTCAGTCATTCAGTCAACAAACCTGGGCGTGGCCTAGTGTGCAAGACTTTGCGCTAGATGCGGATAGGCTTGTATCAATGTGGAACAAACTAATAGACCCAGAGATTCAAGGGGGCTTGCTGGCCTCTCATTGTACACGGGGGAGGAAAATCCCCAAAACTTAGGTACTCAAAAGTGTTGACTTTCTCAATCTCTTAGTATGTGAGTGGCAGAGACGCCTGAAATGGAACTTGGTAAATTCTTGTGAAAAGAAGGAAGGCAAGGAGGACAGTGGGGGCAGTCACCTGGGAGAAGGGGGATGTGTCATGCATTGGTCACTACATGGCATGGCATCCTCTGACTAGTTGGACACTCAACTGCGACTTTCGTGCCACTTGCAGAAGTTGTCATAAGAATTCAAAAAGAAAGCCGGGCTCGGTGGCTCAGCCTATAATCCCGCGCCTTGGGAGGCTGAGGTGAGTGAATTGCCTGAGCCCACGGGTTCGAGACCCGCCTGGGCAGCGAGACCTCATCTCTACGATAAATCAAAAAATCAGCCGGGCGTAGTAGCGTGCACCTGTAGTTCCAGCTACTTGGAAGGCTGAGGCGGAAGGATCGCCGGAGCCCAGCAGGTCGAGGCTGCGGTGGCCGGGAGCGGCCGCTGCACTCTAGTCTGGACAACAGAGTGAGACTCCAACTCAAAAAAAAGAATTCAAAAAGGGCAGAGGAATACACATCAGTGACATTTAAAAGATTTAGGGTTAGTTTGTTTTGCCATGCTAGGACAGTGTTTTCATTTAGTTCCTTTTTTTTTTTTTCTTTTTCTTTTTTTTTCAGTTGGAGTCTCACTCTGTCGCCCAGACTGGAGTGTAGTGGCCGCTCCCAGCCACCGCAGCCTCGACCTGCTGGGCTCCGGCGATCCTTCCGCCTCAGCCTTCCAAGTAGCCGGAATTACAGGCGCGCGCTACCACGTCCGGCTGATTTTTGATTTATTGCAGAGATGAGGTCTCGCCAAGTTGCCCATGTGGGTCTCGAACCTACGGGCTCAGGCAATTCACTCACCTCAGCCTCCCAAAGGCATGGGATTATAGGCTGAGCCACCGAGCCCAGCTTCATTTAGTTCCTAAAAAGACAAAAATTGCTCTCTGAAGTTACCAAAATCTTAAAGCATAGGATCACTTCTATTTTGAAAAATTTATTTAGGTCAGATAATCAGCAAATAAAGAGGTGAAATAGTCATCAAATAATGGTGTTATAAGGTGGGCTCGTGCATTCATGATGGAAAACAGCCTTCATTTTCAAATAAACACACTTAGATATACTCCGTGAACTGAATACTTGAGAAAAGGAAATGGGGGGGGGAAAGGAAAATATTGGAAGTCATATTTTCGTGAAGGACTCTGGGGTTCAACACGTGTTGGCAGACCCTAACAAGGCTCAAAATGACGGGTTGGGTTCTGACCACTGTTTTAAGGCCACACTAGCTAGCGTGTCCCCTGAGAAGCTTCTCTTCTTCCAGAATACCTGTTATGGGCACACAGAAAGCCTGTGGATGCCACCAACTACTGACAGGTCCCTGTGATGGCTTAGAGGCAAAGTCACACTCAGTTCTTTGGCCGAGTGCTGGAAGCCGAGTATTGTTATGTCACTGTGAGTATAGAAATCCCTTTAGAATTCCACATGGTGATTCAAAGTGCTTATTTCCATTCTAATTTTCATGCCCTGGAAGAACTGTATTTGTATAAACCTGGACTCTAGGAACAGTATATCTGCACAAAGTCTGCAAAGAAAGGAAATTGAGTCATGTATACTCCAGCAAAGCTAGCTGCTCTCCCAGTCACCATAAAGCATAAAATGTCTTGCTCTTCAACCTATTTCCAAATGATTCAACTTTTTTTTTTTAATCAGAGTCTCACTTATCGCCCAGGCTAGAGTGCAGTGGCACACTGACGGCCACCGCATCCTCGACCTGCTGTGCTTAGGCGATCCTTCTGTCTCAATCTTCCAAGTAGCTGGAACCACAGGCACGCGCCACCATGTCTGGCCATAATTCAAACTTATTTAAAAAAATTTCTATGTGCCCAGGAAAAGAAAACTCTAATTTAGCATTCTCTAGCATTTTTTTTTTTTTGAGTTGGAGTCTCACTCTGTGGCCCAGACTTCTGCCTGAAATTCACAAGCCGGGCTCAGTGGCTTAGCCCATAATCCTGCGCCTTTGGGAGGCTGAGGTGAGTGGATTGCCTGAGCCCACGGGTTCGAGACCCGCCTGGGCAGCAAGACCTCAT
>NW_007260120.1:897439-907452 GCF_000164805.1 Carlito syrichta
TCGCAGCCACTGCACTCCAGTCTGGGTGACAGAGTGAGACTCCAACTCAAAAAAAAAAAAAGAAAAAAAGAAATTCATTATCAGCGAGTTCGTCTGCCTCCTCTTTGCTGGTTCAGTTTTGGGTATTCCTAAAATGCGCCTTGTTAAAAGTTGACACTTCCTTTCCCTAAGAGAAATATCAATAGCTCTTAATCCCAAAGTTACTGAATAAAACTATAGGACACAAAACATACTTTGGTGGCATGACTGAGACAAAAAAGCACTCACGCCTGTTTACGAAATAAATTATATGGGGAGTTTAGTGGTGTTAGGGAATCAAGCTCAAAAAAGCCACAAGGCACTCTTCTCCACAGTCTCAGGGAGTGTGTCACCCACCAGGCCGCTAGAAGGGAGGAGTGTTAAGAATTTGACAGTCAAGGGATGTTGGGTCTTCATCCCTCACCCACTGAGGGCTAGTGATTTTGTGGGGATACTTGAAGACCGATTGCTGAATAATAAATAGGATTAAACTTACAGAAAATCCTTACCTCTCAACACAAAACCATTTGAGCATACACAGGATCTCGAACAATATGATCCAGCTCGTTGAAAAACCATGGTAGGCAGGCTGGGTGTGGTGGCTCACACCTGTAATCTCAGCACTTTGGGAGGCCAAGGTGGGGAGGCTTGCTTGAGCCCAGGAGTTCAAGACCTGCTTAGGCAACATAGTGAGAATTCACCTCTACAACAAAAGAAGAAAATTAGCCAGCCGTGGTGGTGCATGCCTGTAGTCCCAGCTACTCTCGAGGCAAGGCTGAGGCAGAAGGATCACCTGAGCCTAGGAGTTTGAGACTGCAGTGAGCCGTGATCTTGTCACTGTACTCTAGCCTGGGCAACAGAGTGAGAGTTAGATTCAAAAGAAAAGAAAAAGAGAAGAAAAAGAAAAAACAAGATAAGCAGATTTTTTTAAATTAGAGTTTTTTAAAGTTTGGTTCTAGAGACAGAAACGGAAACATTTTTGGTTTCATTCTATCATTTTGCACCAGCAGTTTATATAAGGTTAAACTTTTGAGGGAAGACTTTTGTATTTTTTAATTGTTATCATTTATACTGACTGCAGTAGCTAAAATATTTATGTGGGAAATGAGGGCAATTCTGTGCTTCAGTATCTTGAAAATCATTTTATGATTTGAATGTTCACTTGAAATTGGATGCTCGCATGTCCACACATAGTAGTTTTCAGGCCACAATCACATTTGCCACGGCTTTGTACCTTGGAATGTGTTTACCAGGGCTGCGGAGACAGCCTCTGCTCCAGGAGTCTGTCCACTCATCATCTGCTTCCAGAATGTACCTTATGCTGGGTGGAACCTGGTATCTTTCTGGAAAATTCCCTACTATCCAACAGCCCATTCAGGCATGAGCTTAGCATTTTTTTCTGAAATTCTTTTGTAAATCAACAGGAAGCCTTCCTTCCCGTTCCTATTATAGAGGGGAAATGAGGGTAAAATGTATGCACACATATTGTTATTTTAACATCTAGTCTTACATCTGTTAAGGAGTTGTGTTTTTACTTAAAAATATTTTCACCAAGCATCAGAACTGGAGAACTATGCCAACCTCTCTCAGTGATGACCCTTCATTCTTTGAAAAGCACACAGAAGACAATACTATGTTAAACTTTTCTTGGCTGTAAAAGCCAAATTAGTTAAAAGTCTCAGTCCTTTAGTTTCTTTAAAAAAATGATTTAAGTAAATTGCTTTAGAAATCTATACCAAACTTTAAAAAAGTACTTCTCACATCTTGCCTTTATAAGTAACTGGAGAATCAGATGTACTGTAAATTGACTCTCTATTTTGTTAATAAGTTTGAATTTTCAGAAAAACCTCTATTTTTGTGCAGTGGATCCTGCAGGACTGTTTCGAGTTGAAGAGATGCAGCCGATATGATTACATATTTTTTTCTCACGTGCAGAACTTGGATTGGGACAGGGACTGTTTGATTTGGAAAACATCGTTTGTTTTCCTTTTGCTGCTTCCTTTCCTTCTGTGTTTATTTCATTTTGTGACTGTGAGTTGGGAGATTTTTTTCACTTCAGACTTTTACTTTCCTTCTTTTCCTTTGCTTTGCAATTCACACTAGAAGAGGCTAGTGGGCTTTTTGTTTGCATTTCGTTTTTTCTTTGCATATCCTTCCTTTTTCCAAGGAGAGATTGTTGCTGACCAAATTTAAAACACTAGTGTTTAGAATCCCTGCAGGGCCATTTTAAGTATTTGGACCCGTAAAGGGCCCCAAGCAATAACTACCTGAATTGCTTTTAATTACACAATATAGCTGCATCATTTTACTTCAGATTCTTTTTGATTGATGCTGCAAGGCGCTGTAACCGCGGATGATGGGATTAAGTGCCTCTTGAAGTGACTTTAGCTTCTTGTGGGAACAAAGGGAAAGACGAGACCACTTAGTCCCTTTTTGCCTGAGCTGCCTTTTTCTTCACTTGCGTATAAAGAAATACAATTAACAAACATTATCCCCAGAGGTAAATTGAAATGTACACGCAGACAAGAACCACTCTCGACTGCAATTAGACATATATGATCCAAGGTATCCTGGCCATTCATTAGTGCTAATTGTTTGAGAAACAAGCCCAGAACAAATGATTAAAATGTAGGCGCCATGACTAGGATTATTAGCATGTGTGATAAAATGCATACTCTGCGGCTGTAACTGCGAAACACACTGGAAGGTAGCTCTAATTCCACAAATGCTTGCTTGGGCTCTGTGGTGAGCTCTTGGTGTTTGCTCAAGACCTGGTGGTGTTTATAATAAACAACTTATATCTTCCTTTCTTAATTAGTGAGAATTACAATGCAAATGTTAGTATTTTGTAATTTAATATCCTGTCACTTTCCTGTGCCATTGATTTCATACTGCTAAACTCTACTGGTATTGCTGGGAATCAGGGTAAATTGAGTTCTTAGGCTTTGCTACTTTGCTCCTCTTTCTTTCAAATGTTAGATGCCAGGGAGAACCATGCAAAAGTTTGCTCCCTTATTTGGTTATTTGAGTAGTCACCCATCACATCTACACCATTGTTAGAGGGGAAAGTTCTGCTAGGTCTTCTGGCATTTGGGAACTTGTATTACAGTCACAGACATCTGGAAAGGGTAACCTTCCAGACGTAAACTCACTGGAAGCTAGTTGGCCCATGTGAACGGTCAGCATTCCCCAGGGCTCTTAACAGCTGAAGGAACCAGGTTTGAGATCTTTCAGACCAGAAGGAGCTCAGCCCTCTAGGACCCATTATAAGTGAAGAGTGCCTAACCCAGGTTATGTGACCAGAGGAACAAAGATGGATTCAGAGAGACAGATGGTGATTCAGTGCCCTCTGGAAATGCGTGTAGGAACGTGGGTCTAGCAATCAGCAAGAGCCGTGGAGGCACAAAGGGGAAGGGCAAGAGAAGGTACTAGATGTAAGGATGGAGTGAAGGAACAGAAGAGGGCTCATAGGGCATTTCAGGCAGGCAGAAGCTGACCTCCAAAGCAGGTCTGTCCAAGGGATGGTTCAGGTCTCAGTGTTTCTCTGTCGTCTGCTTGCATGCTGCAACCAAAGTCACAGGAGGGACCATTTGGAGATGGTCCTTTTGGTGTCATGAAAACCTGCAATGATTTTCCAATCTCAAGCGGTCCCCTTGTCACCCAATGTGCTTGTTAGCATGTCATTAGCACATTCCAAGGGAAGGCAAATAAATATCCGTGTTAGTCTAGATAGAATATAAAATTAATTTAGCTTTTAAAATTAGTTACCACATTCCAAAGACACACACGTAATATTTTCCGGTTATATACATATATATCTGAATTATATATTCTGTCTTTCTTGCCATTATCACAGAAAATGGAATTAAGTCACAAATAAACCATCATACAGATTACTCTAGACATACATCTTGTAAAAGATTCACCTCTTAATTTTTAAATTTTATTTCTTTTGTATTTACAATAAAAGTGTTAACTCTTTGAACTCGACCAGTTCATTCCACAGAAAACTACCTACTCAATAGCTATTCAATAAGATTGGGTATTTTGGGGGGAACTAAAAATAAAGGAAAAAGAGAAGCTGTTTTGCACTTTGAACTGGTGCATTGCTAAGCGTGGCACTGAATTACAAAAAGAAATCTTAAGCTACCCTAAAATGAGAGCAAGTCTTAGAAAGTCTTGCCTTAATATAGATATTTAAAGGAATTAGTGCTTGTAGCACATTAAACATACTTTTAAAAAAACTATGTTAGAAAAACCTCTATAATCACATCCATATGTTTAGTTTTAATTTTCATCACACTTAGCTCTGAATAATTAAGAAAGAAAAAAACAATCTTAATCTTATTGTGGGTCCCACACAATCAAAGGCACATACACGTGATTTGTGATCACAGCTTGTATTCACAGCTTTCGTGTGTGTGGTATGGGTCTGGCAATTAGACTCAGACTGTGTTTTTTCTAAAAATTATTCAGTGCTAGAGAGTGATCAATATTAAACCCTCCTAAAATCTACAAATCAGAATAATCAAAGAACTGTGGCTAAAGAAAAAAAAAATCAAAATTCTAAGCTTTGTAACATTTTGGCCCCATTTCGTTGAGATTGACACTTGAAAGGACTTTTTTAGAGAATCTAGGAAGAAATGGAGATTCCATTAACCCAGATCATGTTCATGACAGTTACCAAAAAAAAAAAAAAAATTAAAATGTGGGAAGAACTATTTTCTCAAAATTGCAGAGCCATTTTCCAGAGGAAAAAAAATTCTTCCATGATTACTTTCATATCAAAGAATTCAGTCATGGGGGAGATGCATTAATTTGACACGTTTAGCAGCCTTTGAGCTTTTGTAAAACTCAAAGAATCCTTGGTTATATCTGTCAGGTTGGCAGTCTTCTTCTGTGACCTTTAAAAAAAGGTAAGGAGAAACTGATCTTTCTAGTTCATGTTTACTCAGTTACCTCTAAAGCTCTGAACAGGGCAGGTAATAATAATCTCAGCTTTAAATGCTTTATTTATTTATTTATTTATAGAATCACCCAGTACTAATGGAATTATCTATATGGAAAAGTTTAGTGAATATTTCTGGTGGTGTTTCCTGTGGTAATAATATATTTTCCACTGGCTGTTTTGATACTTCAGCTGCTAAATATTGTCTTTTCTACACCTAGTTTTAGAATCAGATCTTCTTAGGAGCACCAACAATAGACAATCTAACTAGAAGCTTCTCCTTTGAATGTTCACCTCTGGCCAGTAGCGGAACAAGTTTTCTCTTTATTCCTCACACACAGAGTTTCATGATCCAAAATTATAAATGATCTCTACAGAGGCAAAAGGAAGTCAGGCTGGCATGTCCTTTAGGTTTTAATTGCAATTTGCCAAACACTCCCACTTCATGCGCTTGACAGGCGCTATACCTCATAGTTCCCAACGCTGGGATTACACTTGGAAATCCATCGATCACATCTCTATGGGTAGAGTCCTGAGCAGTCATTCCTGGACCAAGTTCTCAGCAACATTAACAGTTAACTATTAATGAACAACATCCTTTGACTCCTTTGTGTTTACCGGATCCCCGCTAGAAGCAGCCCAGAAACAGAAGAGATGCTAATCGCATTGTGTGTCTAAACGTGTTCAGTGAAGGAGTGCAGGTTTCCCTCTTGACCTCCGAGTCAGGGCAAGAAACCCCCCCCCCCCCAGTTTTCCGTTCAGATAAAAACCCTGCTCCTCCTTCTCTCACCGAAAGTAGAGGAAGAAAGTGGGATTAAGGCGAATACCCACTAACAGGCACATGCTCCATTGTCATGCCTTCTTCAACACAAAACAAGAAGATTTGCAGAAAAACAAAAAGCTCCTCTCCTCGCCCCTGCCCCCACGCTGGCTTTCCTTCCCCCACCTCCTCCTTCCTTCCTGCCTCCCCACTTTCTTATCCACCCCAGCTTTCCCTCCCCACCCATGGCTTTCTTTGCTCTCCTTGTCCTTTTTCTGGTTCCTTCCCTCACCTCCTCTCAAATACCCTCTCCCCTTCTCTTCCTCCTTGCCTGCTGCTGGTCTGACTTAGGCTTAGCTCTTACCAAACTCTTTCCTTATCCCCATTTCCTCTAAGAACAGTGTCAGAGGCCCTCAGAGGCACCATCATTCACCCGAGTGCCATGAGGTAGAGCCACTCTGAAAGCTGCCACCGCCACATTTAATAATGAAGAGGAACACATATAGGACGTAAACATGGGTCCCCGTTTTCACAAAAAACTTGCCTTGTTCTTTGGGTTCTACTAACGGTCACCCCAGTTGTCTGGAGCTTTTCCAGTTCCTGGGACTTACCTCGCACAAGTCATACACCTGCCTGGACCACTGGAGTTTACAACCGTACTGGGAGGCTTCAGTGAGTGACACGGAGGTGCCCCAGGATGGGAGTTTCTCCTCCGTGTTTGTACAGCCTAGGCCCTTACTTCACAAAAACCAGCATGTGGGAGACTCAATATTTGTTGAATGCATGTTTGATCCTGAATTTGATCATTACATTTTTGTTTATTAAATGACAGCATGGATGCGACCAGGCAAACAGATTGGGTACCTTTAATTTTTTTAAATAGTCAAGTATGCATAACATAAACTTTACCATTTTAACCATTTTCAGGTGTAGGTACGGCTCAGTGGCATCAAGTACATTCTCATTGCTGTGTAGCCATCACCATCCAGCTCCACAATTTCATCTTCCCAAACTGAAATGCTGTCCCCTTTAAACAATAACTCCCCACTTTCCCCTCCCTCAGCTCCTAGCTGCCCCCATTCTACGGTCTGTCTGTATGGATTTGATGACCTTGGGACGCCATGCAAGTGAGAGTCATACAATATTTGTCCTATCGTGTTTGGCTTATTGCACTCAGCATAATGAGTAACTTGAATTTTTGGCATGGATGTGTGTTTGCTTTCTCATCCTGTGAGCAAAAAGATTTCCGTCATTGGGGTCACTCATAGGAACTTGCTGGGACCCTTGGTGTCCCGATGGTCTGAGGAGGCAGTGTTCTGTCCTGAAACAGCATGACACAAACATTACCAAACTGGACAGGACTAAGGGTTCTGCTTTTTTCTCTTCTCTTGCTAAGTCTGTCCTTTATCTGATACCCACTCCTTTTGGGGGGGTTTCTGTGGCAGAGGGAATGGCAAGGGGAGCCCCAGGAGGGGTGTTCCTCCCTAGCATCCCTGCTTTGCACAAGGCACCCCACAATGGCTGAAGTACTGGCCCATGGCCTGTGAGTTGCCCCCATCATGGACCCTGGGTCCTTCCTTAGAAGCATACCCACAGCGCACAAACTGCTATCCTCTGTTTGTCTGCCTTGTACACAAAAGACCATTGCTTCATTTCAGCACAAAATGGAGCACTTGATTGAGGTGTGATGTAATTGCGTCATGTGAGAGTCTGCCCTAAAAATGTCCCCTCAGCTTTCCGGAAACAGGCTGCACACTTATTTGTATTTGCACCACATGCTAATCTCGCCAATGGCCCTGCTCTACCAATGAGAGGACAGATAGCTGTTCTTTTGCTCTCATGTCCATGGAAAGCTCCGCCTTGCCCGTGCCCTGTTGTCATAGTAACCAAAAAAATAGTTCTTCAAAATAGGGACGGAATCTCTCAGGGCAACTCGGGAACTTAGCAAAGTGAGAACATAAGTAAGCCTCAATGATTACAGATGCTGGCTTAAATACCTAGTTATTACTAGTCAAAGCGTGATTGAAATTGGTAGGTAAATATTGCTGTCATTTGGAGGGTAGGGAAAGATGGCTGCAGGCTGGGCGCGGTGGCTCAAGCCTGTAATCGCAGCACTTTGGGAGGCCAAGGTGAGAGGATTGCCTGAGCCCAGGGGTTCGAGACCAGCCTGGGCAACTTGGTGAGACCTTATCTGTACAATAAATCAAAAAATTAGCTGGGTGTGGTAGCACATGCCTGTAGTTCCAGCTACTTGGAAGGTTGAGGCAGAAGGGTCAGCTGAGTCCAGCAGGTCGAGGTTGTGGAGTGGCTGTGAACATGCCACTGCACTCCAGCCTGGGTGACAGAGTGAGACTCCAACTCAAAAAAAAAAAAAAAAGAAAGAAAGAAAGAGAAGAAAGATGGCTGAATGGGCTCTTATCCTCATTCAGCACTATGGATTGTTCTGTAACCACTGGCTTTGCCAGTCGAGGTGAGAGACCCATGGGCCACACGACACAGAACTCAGTTTCTACTAGAATATAACCAAGAAAGAGGCAATGACAGAGCGCGATTATGCTCCTTCAACCCCTCAGAGGAGTAAAGATACAGCCTTACGAATCTGCCATGCCATTGTAAATGTGTACAAACTTTTCTGTAAGAAAATTTTATTTTCGTCTTTATCAGCTCTCAGAATCAAAATATCATTAAAGGAACTTAAAGAGCCACAGCATTTCTGGGTGGTATCCTAAGTGGAAATTCATTGATGTATTATTATTATTATTATTATATGATGTATTATTATTTTTTCTTTTACAGAGATAGGGTCTTGCTCTGTTGCCCAGGCTGGAACACAGTGGCTCAATCATAGCTCACTGTAACCTCGAAATCCTGGGCTCAAGCGATCTTCCTGCCTCAGTCTCTCAAGCAGATGGAACTACAGGCACGTGCCACCATGCCCAGCTAATTTGTTCATTTTTTTGTAGAGACAAGGTCTCATTATACTGCCTAGACTGGTCTTGAATGAGTGACCTCAAGCAGTCCTCCCACCTTGGCCTCCTGAAGTGCAGGAATTACATATGTGAGCTACCACATGCAGTCTGTTTTGTTAAGGCTGAATAATGTTCCATTGTATGTATATACCGCATTTTGTTGATCCACCCATCAGTGGACACTTGGCTTGCTTCCACCCCTCCATTGGTGCAAATAGTATGTGAACATGGGTGCACAAATATCTGTTGGAGTCCATATGCTTTCATTTCTTTGGGGGCCGGGCTTGGTGGCTCAGCCTGTAATCCCAGCACTTTGAGAGGCTGAGACTAGTGAACTGCCTGAGCCCGCGGGTTCGAGACCCACCAGGGCAACTTGGCGAGACCTCATCTCTACAATAAATCAAAAATTAGCCAGGCGTGGTAGTGCACACCTGTAGTTCCAGCTTACTTGGAAGGTTGAGACAGAAGGATCGCCGGAGCCCAGCAGGTCAAAAAAAAAAAAAAAGAAGTCACATACTAAATTGCTGATCTTCAAATGGACATTGTTTGCTTATTTGATTATCAGTGCTGTTTTGAACATAGCAGTTTGGGGTTTTTTTTTTTACCAGAAATATTTTAAGTATAGATTTATTTCAAGTTTGCTGAAACTTGATTGATTTTCGTTACTTTCACAGCATCTACTTGTACATAATGGTAGTGTATGACTTACTTAAGGGAATTTTTATTGAAGCAAAATGTCTTGCATTAAGGCAGTGGCTACATTGGAATAATCTAGTGCAGTGGTCCTCCAACTTGGCTGCACAATAGAATCACGTAGGCAACTTATTTTATTTTATTTTATTTTTGAGTTGGAGTCTCACTCTGTCGCCCAGACTGGAGTGCAGTGGCCACTCCCGGCCACCGCAGCCTCAACCTGCGGGGCTCCGGCAATCCTTCCGCCTCGACCTTCCAAGTAGCTAGAACTACAAGTGCGCGCTACCACGCCCGGTTCATTTTTGATTTATTGTGGAGACAAGGTCTTGTCAAGTTGCCCGGGCAGGTCTCAAACCCGCGGGTTCAGGCAATTCACTCGCCTCAGCCTCCTAAAGTGCTGGGATTACACACTGAGCCACCAAACCCGGCCTTATTTTTTTATAGATGGGATCTTACTCCATTGCTCAGGTCCCAGGTGTACAGTGGTGCCATCACAGCTCACTGCAACTTGGAACTCTTGGGCTTAAATGATCCTCCCCAGCCGGGCTTGGTGGCTCAGCCTGTAATCCCGTGCCTTTGGGAGGCTGAGGTGAGTGAATTGCCTGAGCCTGAGGGTTCGAGACCC
>NW_007260120.1:907472-908172 GCF_000164805.1 Carlito syrichta
TTGGTGGCTCAGCCTGTAATCCCAGCACTTTGAGAGGCTGAGACTAGTGAACTGCCTGAGTCTGCGGGTTCGAGACCCACCCGGGCAACTTGGCAAGACCTCATCTCTACAATAAATCAAAATTAGCCGGGCATGGTAGCGTGCACCTGTAGTTCCAGCTACTTGGAAGGCTGAGGCGGAAGGATCGCCGGAGCCCAACAGGTCGAGGCTGCAGTGGCCGGGAGCGGACACTGCACTCCAGTCTGGGCGACAGAGTGAGACTCCAACTCAAAAAAGAAAAAGAAAAAAGACTTCTTTATTAACAAAGGCAAGTTTATTATCTCTCTCTGGACTTGATATAAGAATATATTTTGGAGCTCCTAGTTCAGCAAGGACTTCTTGGCATTTACCCCTCACCACCCCAGAGCTCTGCAATGATAGCCACAGATGCAGTAGAAGGCAGGCAGCATAGTTTCCAAACGAGGAAAACTTCCACTCATTTTAAAGTTACCATTCCTCATCACTTGGTTAGTGGAAGGTTGTGTAATTCGTACCCCAACTCCCCTGCCTAAATATAATAGGAGCCAGGCTCAGTGGCTCAGCCTGTAATCCTGAGCCTTGGGAGGCTGAGATGAGTGCATTGCCTGAGCCCGTGGGTTCGAGACCTGCCTGGGCAACTTGGCGAGACCTCATCTCTACAATAAATCAAAAATCAGCCGGG
>NW_007260120.1:908192-909138 GCF_000164805.1 Carlito syrichta
GGCCGGGAGAGGCCACTGCACTCCAGTCTGGGTGACAGGGTGAGACTCCAACTCAAAAAAATAAAATAAAATAAAATAAGTAAATAAATTCAAGAAACTGTTAATGTCCTTTCTGGGATCAAGAAGACATTTTGGTTGTACTTCCAACCCCTAGTACCACAGACTCTTAACTTTGGCTGCACTGTGGAGTCCCTCTGGAGGCACTGAAGAAATGCTGCTGACTGGGACTCGCCATCAGACTGATTTCATTGGTTTGGGTTGTGGCCTGGTTTTTCCCCAAAGCTTCCCACACGGTTGTAATGTGCAGCCAAAGCAAAGATCTCTGTAGTAGCTATCAGCCAAGAAACCATTTACTTGGCTTTAGTAGTCACATACTAGCTGGGCTTGGTGGCTCAGCCTGTAATCCCGCGCCTTGGGAGGCTGAGGCGAGTAGATTGCCTGAGCCTGCGGGTTCGAGACCCACCAGGGCAACTTGGCGAGACCTCATCTCTACAATAAATCAAAAATTAGCCAGGCGTGGTAGTGCACACCTGTAGTTCCAGCTTACTTGGAAGGTTGAGACAGAAGGATCGCCGGAGCCCAGCAGGTCGAGGCTGCGGTGGCCGGGAGCAGCCACTGCACTCCAGTCTGGGCGACAGAGTGAGACTCCAACTCAAAAAAAAAAAAAAAGAAGTCACATACTAAATTGCTGATCTTCAAATGGACATTGTTTGCTTATTTGATTATCAGTGCTGTTTTGAACATAGCAGTTTGGGGTTTTTTTTTTACCAGAAATATTTTAAGTATAGATTTATTTCAAGTTTGCTGAAACTTGATTGATTTTCGTTACTTTCACAGCATCTACTTGTACATAATGGTAGTGTATGACTTACTTAAGGGAATTTTTATTGAAGCAAAATGTCTTGCATTAAGGCAGAGGCTACATTGGAATAATCTAGTGCAGTGG
>NW_007260120.1:909158-916515 GCF_000164805.1 Carlito syrichta
AAAAAAAAAAAAAATGATCCTCCCACCTCAGTCCCTCGAGTAGCTGGGAGGTTGCAAGCCACTGTGCCCGGCCTAGGCCACTTTTTAAAGTCCCAAAGTCTAGTCTTACCCCAGACCAATTACATCAAACTTCCTGTGGCTGGGGCTGTGGCATCAGCATATTTAAAAATTCACCAGGTGATTCCAATATGCTGCCAAGTTTTGAGAATTGAGAACCTGAGTAGCACATCTCAGACTCTGTCAACATGTAGAATCTGATCTGACCAGGATGAGACACCGAGTCTACATTTCCACCAACCTCCCACATGATAATTAAGTCTCCTTGGAAAGATGGGAGATGCTCACATGAGAACAGGTAAGAGACCAATGGCTCTGATCTACAGCCATGCCTCACTTAAGGGGCAAAGACGCTCCGTGGCTTAGTCTGTAATCCCAGCACTTTGGGAGGCTGAGGTGAGTGGATTGCCTGAGCCTGTGGGTTCGAGACCAGCTCAGTCAACTTGGCAAGACCTCCTCTCTACAATAAATAAAAAAATCAGCTGGGCGTGGTAGCGTGCGCCTGTAGTTCCCACTACTTGGAAGGCTGAGGTGGAAGGATCACCAGAGCCCAGCCGGTCGTTGGGGTGGCCTGAGTGTGCCACTGTACTCCAGCCTGGGCAACAGAGTGAAACTCCAACAAAAAAAAAAAAAAGAAAAAAAAACGCAACAAAACAAAACAAAACAACCAGTCAACCCACCCACCCAAGCCTGGGAACTAATGCCAGTGAGTTTAATTAATTGCACTGGGTGGGGTCTAGAGTTTGACAATTTTTTTTTTTTTTGAGTTGGAGTCTCACTCTGTCGCCCAGACTTGAGTGCAGTGTCCGCTCCCGACCACCGCATCCTCGACCTGCTGGGCTCCGGTGATCCTTCCGCCTCATCCTTTCAAGTAGCTGGAACTACAGGTGCGCACTACCACGCCTGGCTAATTTTTTTGATTTATTGTAGAGATGAGGTCTCGCCTGCCCAGGCGGGTCTCGAACCCGCGGGCTCAGGCAATCCAACTCACCTCAGCCTCCCAAAGGCGTGGGATTACAGGCTTAGCCACTGAGCCTGGCTGAGTTTGACAATTTTTAAAAGCTTCCCAGGTGATTGTTATATTGAATTCCAGATGGAGAACCTCTGTCGTGTTAGGGACTAGCTCTGCATCTAGTTATAGAAATAGTTAATTATGCTGGGCGTGGTGGCTCACACCTGTCATCCCAGCACTTGGGAGGCAGAGGTGAGAGAATCTTCTGAGTCCATGACTTCAAGACCAGCCTGGGCATCTTGGTGAGACCTCATCTCTACAATAAATAAAAAAAAAATTAACTGGGCATGGTGATGCACGCATGTGGTTTCAGTTACTTGAAAGGCTGAGGCAGAAGGATTGCCTGAGTCCAGCAGGTCGAGGCTGCGGTGGCCACGAGTGTGCCACTGCCCTCCAGCCTGGGCGACAGAGTGAGACTCCAACTCAAAAAAAAAAAAAAGAAGAAAGAAAAGAAACATTTCATTAATAGCATCAGGTGAAGCAAGAACAGGAGATGAAAACAAGCCCAGGAGAGATCTCCCTCGGGGACGGCATATCTAAGGAAGGTCCCTCTGTAGAGAGAACTCACCATAAGCCTACCAGATTTTTTTCAATTCATCTTACGCCCCTACTTTGCATATTGTTTGAATACATTTCCATGTTGACTATCAAGAGGCTCTAACTCCAAATATGTAAGATGAAGTAAAATAAGTTTGATCTTGTCACCTGCTGCAATTGTGTTCCTACGAGTAGCCAGTGCTGAACACAGCTCGAGCACAGAACAGATTTTGGAACAGCCGGGGTTGGGGGAAGGAGAGGACTCCCCAGCAGGAAGGGAGGAGGGAGGCGTGGGGAAGTCCTCCTTCTTTGGAGCCGTGACTACCACAACTGGGCTCCTGCCACCTGCCCAGGGACAGCCCCCTCCAGACCTCAGAGTCTGCGATGAAGCCTGAAGCCCAAATCCCCCCATACCTTTCTTCTTATTCTTATTTCAAACAGTTTTGTAGCCTTTGATTGTCTTTTCCTGTCAAGCTTCCTTAGTGCCTGCCTTGAGCCTTCCAGCCTCTGATGCTCAGGCCTGTCTTTGGGTGTCCTTCCCTGGACCTCTGGGCATGCCTGGTTTCTTTTGTGCCACCTTCCCACAGTGCTTGGCACAGTGCAGCTCGGGGCCTTTGCATATGGTTGTGCAGAGTCTGCCCTAGATAGGGCACCTGGTGAGAGGCATGGGGTCTCAGCCTGTCTCCACACCCTATGCCACATTGCAACAGGAGCCAGAGGTACCTTTTTATTCCTCCATTTGCTGGAAGGCACCAGGGAGCACCTTTTTCTAATTTGCACATAGTGCAGCCATGGGTCCTAGTGGAGGCCTGGAGCCGGTCACCCATTGGGTGCTTACTGAGTGCTCACGAAATGAACAAACGAATGAATGAACAAAAGAACAAAGTGGAGGCAGTGAGGATAAATGAGAGACTTTCAAAGCCATCTAGGTGAAGGTTAAGAAGACCCTAAACGGGGATGTAAATGTATTATGGAAAGGAGAGGATAAACCGAGGAAAAGAAGCACGAAGAGGTGGATTGGATTAAAGGTGCAAAGATGGTGAAGGAGAGAGGGAATAAAAGTGACCTCCTGGCTGGGCTCGGTGGCTCAGCCTGTAATCCCAGCACTTTGGGAGGCTGAGGCAAGTGGATTGCCTGAGCCTGCAGGATCGAGACCAGCCAAGGCAAATCGGTGAGACCTCATCTCTATAATAAATCAAAACAATTTTAGCTGGGCATGGTAGCGCGTGCCTCTAGTTCCAGCTACTTGGAAGACTGAGACGGAAGGGTCACCAGAGCAGCGTGGGTGATGGAGTGAGGCTCCAACTCAGAAAAAAAAAAAAGATCTCCTACCTGTAGTCACCACAAACACTGACTTTTCCACAAGAATTACCAGGACACTGGGCCTGCAGGTAAGTCCTTCACACCCACGTCTGGAGAGCCAGCTCTGGTCAGGTGACGAGTTAACGTGAATGGTCCACCTCTGGTGTGCAGGCCCTGTGCTGAGCAGTGTTGGGGAGATGTGAGGCCACCCCTCCCCTCAGAGAGCTTATGATCTAGATGAGGTTGCTGGACACAGCATTCCTAGTGCTGGACTGTGTTGGCCAGCGGCACATGTGGGTGACAGGTGCAAGATGGTAATAGTGGCTGTATCGATCTGCTACTTGTTTTTACTGTTTATGCTGAGTTTGCAGCTGTGTGAGGTAGCTGTGATGTCGCTTCTCATTGAAGAAGAAATGGGGCTAGCTTCTCACCCATCTCCTGACTTCCATGCAAAAGATTGGCTTGAACCATTTTGCAGGTCAAAAGTGATCAAATATCAGCAATTTCCTATGTTCAGCCTAATGCATTCCACTATTTTATGCTATCGTTTGAGACCTTTTAAATGCTTTGATTGGCTGGACTCAGTGGCTCAGCCTGTAATCCCAGCACTCTGGGAGGCCGAGGAGAGTGGATTGCCTGAGCCCGCGGGTTTGAGACCCACGTGGACAACTTGGCAGGACCGCGTCTCTACAATACATAAAATTAGCCGGGCGTGGTGGCGCATGCCTGTTGTTCCAGCTACTTGACAGGCTGAGGCGGAAGGATCACCAGAGTCCAGGAGGTCGAGGTGGCAGTGGCCAGGAGTGTGCCACTTGCACTCTAGCCTGGTGGCAGAGTGAGATTCTGACTCAAAAAATAAAATAAAATAAGATAAAATAAATCTTTGATTGATTTGTTTCCAGTCAATTATAAGAGGAGATTTTTTTTTTTTGAGTTGGAATCTCATTCTGTTGCCCAGACTGGAGTGCAGTGGCCGCTCCCGGCCACCGCAGCCTCGACCTGCTGGGCTCCAGCGATCCTTCTGCCTCAGCCTTCCGAGTAGCTGGAACTACAGGTGCGCGCTACCATGCCCGGCTAATTTTTTTTATTTTATTGTAGAGATGAGGTCTCGCCTGCCCAGGCGGGTCTCGAACCTGCGGGCTCAGACAATCCACTCACCTCAGCCTCCCAAAGGCGTGGGATTACAGGCTGAGCCACTGAGCCCGGCTAGGAGGAGATTTTTTTAAATCACTGGTTCCAGCTCTCTCTCTTTTTTTTGAGTTGGAGTCTTCTAGCTCTCTCTCTTTTTTTTGAGTTGGAGTCTCTCTGTCACCCAAGCTGGAGTGCAGTAGTATGCTCATAGCCACCACAGCCTCAGCCTGCTGGGCTTGGGCAATCCTCCTGCTTCTCAGCCTTCCAAGTAGCTGAAACTATAGGTGTAGGTAAGTGCCACCACACCTGGCTAATTTTTTGATTTATTGTTCTTGCCAAGTTGCCCAGATTGGTTTTGAACTCCTAGGCTCAGGCAGTCTTCTTACTTTGGCCTCCCTAAGTATTGGGATTACAGGCGTGAACCACTGCACCCAGCCTCAGATTTTCTGTTTCTTCATGATTTAGTCTTGGTAGGTTTGGGGTTTCTGGGAATTTATCCATTTTATCTAGGTTATTCAATTTGTTGGCATTTAATAGTTCATGGTATTGTCTTGTCTGATCTTTTTTATTTCTGTAGAATTTGTAGTAATGTCTCCATTTTCATTTCTGATTTTAGTAATTTGGATCTTTTTTTTTTTCTTAGCCCATCTAGCTAAAAAAGTTTGTCAGTTTTAGGGATGGGGCAGGGGAAAAGTTTCAGTTTTATTTAACTTTTCAAAGACTCAACTTTTGGTTTCACTGATTTTCTCTGCTGTTTTCTGTTGTCTACTTCATTACCTCTACTCTTAGAGATGCATATAGTTATTTCCTTCCTTCTGCTGGCTTTAGGTTTAGTTTGTTCTTCCTTTTCTAGGTTCTTAAGTTGTAAAGTTAGGTTGGGATTTTTCTTGTTTTTTAATGTAAGCATTTTTAGCTATAAGTCTTAGCACTGATTTCCCTGCATCCTATAAGTTTTGGTATGTTGTGTTTTCATTTTCATTTGTCTCTATTTTCTAATTTCCTTGGTGATTTCTTCTTTGATTTATTGATTGTTTAAGAGTGTGTTGTTTAATTTCCACAAATTTGTAAATTTTTCAAGTTTATTTTTGTTGTTTATTTCTAACTTCATCTCACTATGGTGAGAGAAAGTATTTTGTATGATATCTTTTAAAAATCTATTGAAAGCCAGGCACAGCCCTGGAGGATTGCTGGGTGCTGCTTTGAGGGCCCACAAGTCCCCCCATGCCAGCCATGTTTCTCCCCAGGACCCCGCCACTGCCTTCATGATTGGCCTAAGAGGTAAATGTGACCTAGCTAAGGATCTGGTCCCGGGCTGTAGGGGTCTAAGTCTGGAGACCCTGGCCCCAGCCCCTGTGCTAGAAGGAATGAGACTGATTGATCCACGAGGGAGAGGAGGAAAGGTGGTCATCTTTGAGTCACTGCCATACCAGCCCATGCCATCCTTCGAATCTGTGCACCAATAAAGGCATCTTTTGTTCTAAAAAAAAAAAAAATAAGACAGGCACAGTGGTACATGTCTATAATTCTAGCTACTCAGGAGTCTAGGGCAGGAGGGTTGCTTAAACCCAGGAGTTCGAGGTCAGCCTGGGTAGTAACACAGTGAGATTCTGTCTTTCCCAAAAAATAATTTTTAAAAATTTGAGACTTAATTTGTGATCTAACATATGGTTTATTGTATGTGCACTTGAGAAGAATTTGTGTGCTTTAGTTGTTGGATAGAATGTTGTGTATATGTTTGCAGATCTAGTTGTTTTATTTTGTGAAGTCCTCTGTTAACTTACTCATCTGTCTGGTTGTTCTATCCATAACTCAGAGTGAGGTATGGGAGTCTCCAACTATAGTATTGTAGAACTGTTTCTCTCTTCAGTTTTGTTAGTTTTTGCTTCTTGTATTTTTATGGTGTGTTGTTAGGTACATAAATATTTATAATTATTATATTGTATTGTAGTACTGAACCTTTCATTTGTATATCATGCCCTTCTTTGTCTTTACATTTTTTGATTTGAAGTCTATTTTATCTGATATAAGTGCAGCCGCCCCTGCTCTCTTTTGACTACACTAAACTTATTTGTGTCTTTGGATCTAAAGCAAGTCTCTTAGAGATGCATATAGTTGGAACATGCATTTTTATCTATTTCATCGGTCTCTGTCTTTTGATTGG
This sequence comes from Carlito syrichta, assembly GCF_000164805.1. Classification (NCBI taxonomy): domain Eukaryota; kingdom Metazoa; phylum Chordata; class Mammalia; order Primates; family Tarsiidae; genus Carlito; species Carlito syrichta. Next base: position 915,359 of record NW_007260120.1, read on the forward strand.
AGAGTTTAATCCATTTATATTTAAAATACTGAAAAGGAGAGACTTATATCATTTTACTATTTGCTTTCTATATGTCTGATAGTTTGTTTTTTTAATCTCTAATTTCCCACAATACTGTCTTCTTTTGTGTTTAGCTGATTTTTTAATAGTGAAATATTTTAATTCCTTTGTCATTTCCCTTTGTATATATTCAATAGTTGTTTTCTTTGAGGTCACCATGGAGATTACATTTCATATCCTAAAGTTATAATACTCTAATTTGAATTGGTAGTGCTCAAATAAATTCAATAGAATTCAATAGTGTACAAAATTCTAGTCCTTTCCAGCTTTGTTCCCACTCTTTTGAGGTCATAGAATGACTTTGGAAGTATTTCCTCCTCTTCATTTTTTTTTTTTTTTGAAGAGTTCGAGTACAGTTTAAATGTTTGGTAGAATTCAGCAGTGAAAACATCAGGTCATGGGCTTTCTTTGATAGGAGACTTTTTATTATGGCTTCGATCTTATTACTTATTAGTTTATTGAGTTATTCTATTTCTTCATGGTTCAAACTTGGTGGGTGTACATATTCAGTAATGTATTCATTTATTTATTTATTTGTTTTTTGAGTTGGAGTCTCACTCTGTCACCTGGACTGGAGTGCAGTGGCCGCTCCCGGCCACTGCAGCCTCGACCCTCTGGGCTCTGGTGATCCTTCCGCCTCAGCCTTCCGAGTAGCCGGAATTACAGGCATGCACTACCACGCCTGGCTGAATTTTTGATTTATTGTAGAGATGAGGTCTCGCTGCCCAGGCGGGTCTCGAACCCGCGGGCTCAGGCAATCCACTCACCTCAGCCTCCCAAGGCGCGGGATAACAGGCTGAGCCACCGAGCCCAGCTTTGTTTATTGCTATAAACTTCTCTTTAGCACTGTTTTTGTAGATTTTGTGTGTTGTATTTCCATTTTTGTTTCAAGAAATTTTTAAATTTTTCTTCTCAATTTCTTTATTAACTCATTGGTCATCCAGGAGTGTGTTATTTAATTTCCATATGTTAGACTCGGTGACTCAGCCTGTAATTCTGTGCCTCGGGAGGCTGAGGCTTGGTAGCGCGCGCCTGTAGTCCCAGCTACTCGGAAGACTGAGGCAGAAGGATCGCCGGAGCCCAGCAGGTCGAGGCTG
>NW_007260120.1:916555-919058 GCF_000164805.1 Carlito syrichta
CCAAAAAAAAAAAAAAAAAAAAAAAAAATTCCATGTGTTTGTGAAGTTTCTGAGGTTCCTCTTGTTATGAATTTCTACTTTTATTCCATTGTGGTCAGAAAAGATACTTGATGTGATTTCAACTTTTTTGAATTTGCTCAGATTTGTTCTTTGACCTAAGATATATTCTATCCTAGAGAATGTCCCATGTGCTGATGAAAATAATGTATATTCTTTTTTTTTTTTGAGTTGGAGTCTCACTCCATTGCCCAGACTGGCGTGCAGTGGCCGGGTTTTGGCGATCCTTCTGCCTCAGCCTTCCGAGTAGCCAGAATTACAGGTGCGCGCTACCACGCCGGCTCATTTTGATTTATTGTAGAGATGAGGGCTTGCCAAGTTGCCCAGGCAGGTCTCGAACCCGCGGGCTCAGGCAATCCACTCACCTCAGCCTCCCAAAGGCGCAGGATTACAGGCTGAGCTACCGAGCCCGGCTAATAATGTATATTCTGGAGCAGTTGGCTAAAATGTTGTGTCAATGTCAGTTAAGCCTACTGGATCTAGTATATAGTTTTTTTTGTTTGTTTGTTTGTTTTTTGAGTTAGAGTCTTACTCTGTCACCCAGACTGGAGTGCAGTGGCCGCTCCCGGCCACCGCAGCTTCAACCTGCCGGGCTCCGGCGATCCTTCTGCCTCAGCCTTCCGAGTAGCCGGAATTACAGGCATGCGCTACCACGCCCGGCTAATTTTTTGATTTATTGTAGAGATGAGGTCTCGTTGCCCAGGCGGGTCTCGAACCCTCGGGCTCAGGCAATCCACTCACCTCAGCCTCCCAAAGGCGCGGGATTACAGGCTGAGCCACCGAGCCCGGCTTTAGTGTATAGTTTAACTTCAGTGTTTCTTTGCTGATTTTCTGTCTGGGTGATCTGTTTATTACTGAGAGTGAGTTGTTCAAGTCTCCTACTATTATTGTATTACAGTCTCTCTTTCCTTTTAGATCTATTACTGTTTGCTTTATGTGCTTTATGTACTTGGGAGCTCTGGTGTTGGGTGCATAGATATTTGTATTATCTTCTTGTGAATTCACCCTTTATCATTATATAGTGACCTTATTTGTCTCTTTTTACAGTCTTTTATATGTTTGTCTATTTTATTTGATATAATGATAGCTACTTCTGCTCTTTTTTGGTTGCCAGTTGCATGGAATATCTTTTCCCACCCCTTCATTCATTCTGTGTCTTTATAGGTAAAGTGGGTATCTTGTAGACAACGTAGAATTTGGTCTTGTTTCTGTATTCATATAGTCCAGTTACTCTATGCCTTTTTTTTTTTTTTTGATTTGGAGTCTTACTCTGTCGCCCAGACTGAAGTACAGTGGCCGCTCCCGGCCACCGCATCCTCGACCTGCTGGGCTCCAGCAATCCTTCCGCCTCAGCCTTCCAAGTAGCTGGGATTACAGGCGTGCACTACCATGCCCGGCTAATTTTTTTGATTTATTGTAGAGATGAGGTCTCGCCAAGTTGCTCAGGCGGGTCTCGAACCCGCGGACTCAGGCAATCCATTCACCTCAGCCTCCCAAAGCACTGGGATTACAGGCTGAGCCACCGAGCCCGGCTACTCTGTGCCTTTCAATTGCAGAATCTAGTCCATTTACATTCAGTATTTTTATTGACAAGTAAGGATTTACTACTGCCATTTTGTTATTTGTTTTCTGATTGTTTAATAACTCTTCTCTTCCTTTCTTACTGTCTTCCTTTGTGGCTAAATAATGTTCTCTGGTAATATGTTTTAATTTGTTGCTTCTTATTTTTAGTGAATCTATTATAAAGGGTTTTTGCATTATGTTTACCATGAGACTTACAAAAAAAATCTTATAGATATAATAGATTATTTTAAAGAGATGACAACTTTTCTTTGGTCACAAAGAAAGGAATAGTAACAAAGAAAAAAGAGCTGGGCTCAGTGGCTCAGCCTGTAATTCCTCGCTTGGGGAGGCTGAGGTGAGTGGATTGTCTGAGCCTGCGGGTTCGAGACCTGCCTGGGCAACTTGGCGATACCTCATCTCTACAAAAAGTCAAAAATTAGCTGGGCGTGGTAGCGCATGCCTGTAGATCCAACTATTTAGAAGGCTGAGGCGGAAGGATTGCCTGAGCCCAGCAGGTCGAGACTGCGGTGGCCGGGAGCGGCCATTGCACTCCAGTCTGGGCAAGAGTGAGACTCCAACTCAAAAAACAAACAAACAAAAACAAACCAAAACAAAAAAAACCAAAAAAATGAAAAAAGAAACTTTATACTTCATGTCCATCCCCCACACACATTTTACTTTTAGTTGTTTAAATTTTTATATTCTCTAAATCTTAACAGTTTGCTGTTATCTATTATTGTTTGTGATAGATTTGTTTTTTCAGCTTCATAGTAGAGTTATGAGTGAATTGTACACAACAGTTACAGTATTAGAATATTCTGGATTTATTCCTGTACTTAATCTTTTTTTTTTTTTTTTGAGTTGGAGTCTCACTCGGTCGCCC
>NW_007260120.1:919078-922200 GCF_000164805.1 Carlito syrichta
TTTTTTGATTTATTGTAGAGATGAGGTCTCGCTGCCCAGGCGGGTCTTGAACCCGCGGGCTCAGGCAATCCACTCACCTCAGCCTCCCAAAGGCACGGGATTACAGGCTGAGCCACCGAGCCCAGCTTCCTGTACTTAATCTTAACAGTAGGCTTTATACCTTCAAATGTTGTGATTTTTTTTTTTAACACATTTCTGGGTTGGTTTTTTTTCTTTCAGAGTGAAGAACTCCCTTTAGTATTTCTTGTAAGATAGTTCTGGTGGTGGTGAATTCCCTCAGCTTTTGTTTATCTGGGAAAGACTTTAACTCTCTATATCTGAAGAATAACTTTGCTGAGTACAGTATTCTGGGATGACAGTTTTTTTCTTTTAGTACTTTGAAATGCCATTCCACTCCCTCCTGGCCTGTATGGTTTCTAATGAGAAGTCTATTGTCAGATGCATTAGAGCACCTTTACATGTTATTTGCTACTTTTCTATTACTGCTTTTAGAATTCTCTTTTTGTCCTTGAACTTTAAGAGTTTAGTTATCATATGTCTTCAGGCAGTCTTATTTGAGTCAAATCTGTTTGGTGTTTGCTGACCTTCCTGTGCCTGGATAATTATATCTTCCTCACATTTTGGAAAGTTTTCTGTTATTACTCTTTTCTGCTCCTTGTTCTTGCTCGACTCCCTCTTGAACACCTGTAATTCTTAGATTTATTCTTTTGAGGTAATTTTCTATATCTTGTAGGCAATGTGTTGATTTTCATACTCTTTTCTTTTTTCTCTCCTGACTGTATTTTCAAATGCCCTGGTTTTTTTTGTTTTTTTTTTTTGAGTTGGAGTCTCACTCTGTCACTCAGACTGGAATGCAGTGGCCACTCCCGGCCACTGCAGCCTTGACCTGCTGGCTCCAGTGATCCTTCCACCTCAGCCTTCCAAGTAACTGGAACTATAGGCGTGCTCTACCACGCCTGGCTGATTTTTGATTTATTGTAGAGATGAGGTCTCAAGTTGCCCAGGTGGGTCTCGAACCTGTGGGCTCAGGCAATCCCCTCACCTCGGCCTCCTAAAGTGCTAGGATTACAGGCTGAGCTACCAAGCCTGGCCCAAATACCCTGTTTTTGAGCTCGCAGATTATTTCCTCTGCCTGATCCATTCCGCTGTTGAGAGTCTAATTAATTCTTCTGTTCAGCAAATGTTTCTCAATTCTGAAACTTCTGGATTTTTTTTAACTATTTCAATCTCTTTGTTATATTTCTCTGATGAATGCCTGAATTGCTTTTCTGTGTTATTGTAGAGATCACTGAGTTCCTTAGAACTACCATTTTGAATTCTTGGTCAGGGAGCTCACATATTAACCATCTTTTGGGGGTCAGTTACTGGTTCCTTGTTTTGTGTGTTTGGGGAGATCATTGCTCCCTGTTTGTTGTTGTTTCTTGTGGATCCATGTCTCTGCTTTGAATGGTCAGTTATTTATTCTAGTTTTCTCTGTCTGGCTTGTTTTGGTTTTTATTGGATATATTTACTTAGAGGCTTTTTACTGCCAGGTCACTGCCTGCTTTTTGGCTCTAGGTGGCGCCTTAAGCCCAGTTTCTCCTCATCTGTGGTAAATGATCAGAGCAGCTGCCCTTCCAGAATGGGGATGTCCCAAAGGGGATGCCCTGGCAGTATAGGAAGGCTGGCTTAGGGTTTTGTGCCCAAGGGATCTGTGGGACCAACCTCTTACAGAGTGGTGCTGCTGAAGGACCACTGTAATTTGGCATCTCCTTTGCTTGAGTTACAGAGCAGTTTCCAGAGCTGGGAATGGTAATACCATCTCCCCTCTTTGTCTCTGCCTGTTCCCAGGGATATTTCTTCAGGTCACTTGGGATGCTTCTCATAGGTTAAGACAGGGACAGGTCTCCTGGTAGGGAACCCAAGATGGTGGGAAAGCTGGTTGTTGTTGTCCCCCTTGATTTCATTTTTTCCAGTGAAATTATTATACAAACAGTGGGTTGGATAAAATATTTTTGTATTTGGTGCTGGGCAGAATAGGGGGAGGGACATCATAGATTCTCTTACCCTCTGCTGTAAGCTTTTTCACTTTTCTGTGGCCCTGGGAACTGTCTTATCTTCATGGATGAGTTCTAGGGTATTTCTGGTGATAATCTTGGTGCTATATATTTGCTTTTGGTTTTCTGTGTTGGGGAGGTGAAGCCAGCTTGCTTCTATGCAGCCATTTTGGAGCTGAAAGTCTTTCACTATTCAAAGTTTGATTTTAATGTGTCTCAGTGTGGGTTCCTTTGACTTCATCATACTTGAAGTTCATTGAATTTCTTGGATGTTTATGTTCATGTCTTTCATCAGATTTGGAACATTTCTAGTCATTATTTTTTCAAATAGTTTCCCTACCTTTTTCTCTCTATTCTTCTGGAACTCCCATTGGTCTGCTTGATGGTGCCCTATGAGTTCTTTTTTTTTTTTTTGAGTTGGAGTCTCACTCTGTCGCCCAGACTGGAGTGCAGTGGCCGCTCCCGGCCACTGCAGCCTCGACCTGCTGGGCTCTGGCAATCCTTCCGCTTCAGCCTTCTGAGTAGCCGGAATTACAGGCACGCACTACCATGCCTGGCTAATTTTTTGATTTATTGTAGAGATGAGGTCTCGCCTGCCCAGGTGGGTCTCGAACCCGCGGGCTCAGGCAATCTACTCACCTCAGCCTCCCAAAGGCACAGGATTACAGGCTGAGCCACCGAGCCCGGCTCCCTATGAGTTCTTTAGGCTCTGTTCACTTTTCTTCAATGTGTTTTCTGTTCCTCAGACTTGATAATTTCCATTTTCCTATCTTCAAGTCTGCTGATTCTTTCTTCTGCCTGCTCAGATCTGTCTTTGAATCCCTATAGTGAAATTTTTATTTTGTATGTTAAACTTTTCAACTCTGGGATTTCTTTTTGGTTCCTTTTTAGGTTTTCTGTCTTTTTATTGATGCTTCCATTTTGTTTCTACGTTATCTTGACTTTCTTTACATCTTCCTTTATTTCTTTCAGTATTTTTAAGATAGTTGTTTTAAAGTCTTTGCCAGCCGGGCTCGGTGGCTCAGCCTGTAATCCCGCGCCTTTGGGAGGCTGAGGTGAGTGGATTGCCTGAGCCCGCGGGTTCGA
>NW_007260120.1:922220-924491 GCF_000164805.1 Carlito syrichta
TTGTAATTTTTTTTTTTTTTTGAGTTGGAGTCTCACTCTGTTGCCCAGACTGGAGTGCAGTGGCTGCTCCCGGCCACTGCAGCCTCGACCTGCTGGGCTCCGGCGATCCTTCCGCCTCAGCCTTCCAAGTAGCTGGAACTATAGGCGTGCACTACCACGCCCGGCTAATTTTTTGATTTATTGTAGAGATGAGGTCTCACCAAGTTGCCCAGGCAGGTCTTGAACCCGCGGGCTCAGGCAGTCCACTCACTTCAGCCTCCCAAAGAGCAGGATTACAGTCTGAGCCCGACTTTGCCTTGTGTTTTTGTTGTTGTTGAAAAGTGGGCATTTGAATGTAACAATGTGGTAACACTGGAAACCAGACTCTCCCCCTTCCCCAGGGTTTGCTGTTTTTCCTATTGTTATTGGTTTTTGTTTTTTTGGTCGTTATAGACTATCTCAGTGCCCAGGATCAACCTGAGGTATAAATGTAAGGTCTTCTCTAATCTTTTCTGAGACTGTCACTGTTTCTCAAAAATGCATGACTGTTTTCTAATTCTCCCCATATATGTAGTGGCTTTTGAATGTCCTAGTCTTTATTTTATTTTATTTTATTTTATTTTTTGAGTTAGAGTCTCACTCAGTTGCCCAGACTGGAGTGCAGTGGCCACTCCCAGCCACCGCAGCCTCGAACTGCTGGGCTCTGGCGATCCTTCCGCCTCAGCCTTCCAAGTAGCTGAAACTACAGGCATGTGCTACCAAGCCCGGCTAATTTTTTTGATTTATTGTAGAAATGAGGTCTTGCCAAGTTGCCCAGGCGGGTCTCAAACCCGCAGGCTCAGGCAGTTCACTCACCTCGGCCTCCCAAAGCGCAGGATTACAGGCTGAGCCACCTTTTTGCACATCTTGGCTCCCCCAAGCTATGTGCATGGTGCTCCAGGAACACGTAGCTATCTACTATGTAACTGAGAGGTGAGGGATGGGTAGTTGCTACTGAGCTAAAGCTGAGATGAAACAAAATGAACCACAATTTGACATCCAAGCCTTCTCCTGGACGTTACACCCCTCAGTAGATTACAAAATTCCAAAATAGTTGCATCAGACAGATCTTGCTAGTGCAGTTATTGTCTGGGTGATGGATTCCTGGTGCTTCCCAGTTTGCCGTCTTCCTCCTTTCTTAGGTTTTTACATGTGTGGTTATACTAAATCCTGATGAGCAGAGATTTTGCCCTAAGCTTTTGTTGGTATTTTTAGGGAAGCATATCTGTTACAAATTCCGGTCTTCAGTATGGATGATAAGTAAAATGTGGTTGTTCCTGTTACATCATTGTGTTTTCTCCTTGTTTTTAGATAAACCAGATATTTCCAATCAATGAAAAATGATGACAGATATTTCAGGCATTCTTCAATTAGCTGGCCATGATATGTTTTCTATTAAATGAAATAGAAACACGCACACTTTGTAAAATGTGTACATTTTTAGCATCACATCTTCATCCCACCATACCTCACATAACACAGTGCTTATGTTGTGGGCAAATGAGACTCAGACTGAAGTTTTAGAGTCATGAAGGTAAGGTTGACTGCAAGAAGGAATGAGGGGACCTGTACAAACTCGCCAGGCTCCCCAGACAAGTGATTTTTCTTGAGATACATTTAAGTCACAAGGCACACTAAATCATGATGAAAGGTTCAACCATGGGAAATATTTGGTGGTGTAAACTTAGGAGAACTACTGATGTCAAGAGCTTTCATGAAGAGGCCAGCTGCTGTACTTTTGAAAAAAAATCATGCTGTTTATCCAAGGGGAGTAAAATACAGGGGTGTTACTAGTCTGCTGGTGTGTTAACCTCGCCTTAACCGGCAGTTTTCATGACATAGAGCTTTACCTATTCATGGATGTGTGGCTTGTGCTCTCAGAAGAGCCTGGTACTTGATTTAATATTCTTCTATTCCCATTGTGTAATTCCTAATACATTTTATACAAAGGGCTCTGCGTTTTCATTTTGCACTGGACCTCGCAAATTGTGTGGCTGGTCCTGATTTTGGCCGGGCTTGGTGGCTCATCCTATAATCTAAGCACTTTGGGAGGCCGAGGCGAGTGGATTGCCTGAGGCTGTGGGTTCGAGACCAGTCCAGGCAACTTGGCAAGAGCTCGTCTCTACAATAAAATAAAATAAAAAAATTAGCTGGGCTTGGTGGCTCAGCCTGTAATCCCAGCGCTTTGAGGCTGAGGTGAGTGGATTGCCTGAGCCCACGGGTTAGAGACCCGCCTGGGCAACTTGGCGAGAC
>NW_007260120.1:924511-936452 GCF_000164805.1 Carlito syrichta
CCGGGAGCGGCCACTGCACTCCAGTCTGGGCAACAGAGTGAGACTTCAACTCAAAAAAATAAAATAAAATAAAATAATTAGCCAGGCGTGGTAGTTCACGCCTGTAGTTCTGGGTACTTGGAAGGCTGAGGCAGAAGGATTGCCAGAGTCCAGCATGTTGACACTGGGGTGACCATGAGCATGCCGCTGCACTCCAGCCTAGGCAACGGAGTGAGACTCCAACTCCAAAAAAAAAAAAAAAGAACTGATTTCATCTTTCTTTACCATGTCTTATGGGCTACCGCATCATTTTCACAGGATAAACTATGGATCGGGTTAGGGATCAGGGCTGTGGTTAAGCTAAAGGAGTTTCTGGCCAACTCCTTGATTTCCACAGGAGATTAAACTTGATGTGATAGGAGAGGGAAGAAAGAGCAGGGGTTGGGAGTGTACAAGGGCTACTGACAGTGAGCGTTTCTCCATTGATAACAGCAGCCCAGCTAAAATACTTCCAGGCTCTGACTAGATGCTTCTTGCTCATTACTTTCTTTAACTTAATCTTCTCAATAACTTGCAAAATGAGTATTTATTTTTTATTTTTTTTGAGTTGGAGTTTCACTCTGTCACCCAGACTGGAGTGCAGTGGCCGCTCCTGGCCATCACAGCCCCGACCTTCTGGGCTCTGGCGATCCTTCTGCCTCAGCCTTCCAAGTAGCGGAACTACAGGCATGCGCTACCACGCCCAGCTCATTTTGATTTATTGTAGAGATGAGGTCTCGCCAAGTTGCCCAGGAGGGTCTCTAACCCGCGGGCTCAGGCAATCCACTCACCTCAGCCTCCCAAAGGCGGGGGATTACAGGCTGAGCCACCACACCCGGCTTATTTTTTATTTTTTATTGAGTATCGTTTTTATAGATGAGACATCTGAAGTCTCTAGTAATTAAGTTGTCTATGATTATAGAGCTAGTAAGGGTCTTTTCCCATTCATTATTCTTTCTACTCACTTAAAAAGTACCAACCTGTCGTCTATTGTTGCCATTGAACTTGAATCACTGATTTACCTACTTAATAAAGATGCACTCACAATAGCAAAAACATAGAACTAACCGTGTTGCCCATCAAAGCTGAACTGGATAAAAAAAACGTGGTACATGTACACAATGGAATGTTACGCAGCCATAAAGAAGGACAAGCATATGGACTTCGCAGCAACTTGGATGGATTTAGAGTCGATCATACTCAGTGATCTATCACAGAAACAAAGAACAGAGTACCATACGTTCTCGCTCATAAGTGAACTTTGAACAATTATCATAATACTATAAAAAGGGATTGGCAGTAGTGGAAAACTGCCAGGGAAGGGAGGGGCACACCTCATCAACAAGGACACCTGCATAATGAACATTTGTATACCTAACCCTAAATTGTATATCTCACACCTTAAAAAAAAAAAAAAAGATGCACTGGGGCCAGATGCAGAGGCTCACCCCTATAATCCCAGGACTTTGGGAGGCCAAGGCGGGTGCATTGCTTGAGCCCAGGAGTTTGAGACCAGCCTGGACAACTCAACAAAACCTTGTCTGTACAAAATAATAATTAAAAAAAAATTTAACCAGGCATAGTAGCTTGTGCTTGTAGTCCCAGCTATTTAGGGTGCTGAGGTGGAAGGACCACCTGAACACAGGAGGTTGAGGCTGACCTGATTGTTGTGACCATGCCATTGCACTCCAGCCTGGTGACAGAATGAGATTACAAAAAAAAAAAAAAACAGCCGGGCTCGGTGGCTCAACCTGTAACCCTGCGCTTTGAGAGGCTGAGGTGAGTGGATTGCCTGAGCCCGCGGGTTCAAGACCCGCCTGGGCAACTTGGTGAGACCTCATCTCTACAATAAATCAAAAAATTAGCTGGGCATGGTAGCACATGCCTGTAGTTCCAGCTACTTGGAAGGCTGAGGTGGAAGGATCACCGGAGCCCAGCAGGTTGAGGCTGCGGTGGCCGGGAGCGGCCACTGCATTCCAGTCTGGGCGACAGAGTGAGACTCCAACTCAAAAAAAAAAGGAAAGCACTGAGAGGGAGGGGGCCATAGACTACTGCTTACATATTGTTTTTTTCCAAATTAATTTTCCTAGCCAGGCTCAGTGGCTCAGCCTGTAATCCCACGCTTTGGGAGGCTGAGTTGAGTGGATTACCTGAGGCCGCGGGTTCGAGATCTGCCTGGGCAACTTGGCAAGACCTCATCTCTACCATAAATCAAAAAAAAATTAGTTGGGTATGGTAGCGCACGCCTGTAATTCCAGCTACTTGGAAGGCTGAGGCAGAAGGGTTGCTGGACCCCAGTGGTTTGAGGCTGCAGTGGCTGGGAGTGGCCACTGTACTACAGTCTGGATGACAGAATGAGACTCCAACTCAAAAATAAAAAATAAATAAAATAAAATAAGATTAATTTTCTTTTTTACTTACATATCATTGTAGATGGTATCATTGTTCAGTACCTTATGGATAGATATTTTATTTCCTTTTTCTCTGTGGATGCTATCTAGACAGTATATCAACACTGGCAGTGTTTTCTAAGAAGAAACAGGTATACCTCCTCCTTTAGGAGATGATGTCAATAAACTGTGCTATCCTTAAAACCTCAGCCAAAACGACATTTTGTTCATTAGTTATTTCTGCTATTATTGTTTCCCTAGTTTTTATGTGTAATTGTGTTCTGCTATAATTTTAAAAACTATTCATGTGTTCTGTTTTGATCTTGCATTAAAGTAAGGTTTTTCACAAGTTTGTGAATGCAGAAAATCCTATTCTGGACTAAGCCCAATCATGTCTCCTGCAGGAAAGCATCTCTATCAGCGGATGTCTTCAGCCTTGGTTATAGCTCCTCGTCCAGTCACAGATACATTCCCCGGAGGGCGGTGCTCTATGTACCTGGAAATGATGAAAAGAAAATAAAGAAGATTCCTTCCTTGAATGTAGATTGTGCAGTGCTTGACTGTGAGGATGGTGTGGCTGCAAACAAAAAGGTAACGGCTTGATTTTAGGATGGGAAAAAATGGATTGAAATTCACTTCTCTTCCAAATAGTGGCATTGTTCTCTATTTGGAAAGATTCTATCTCAACTTTTGCTGTCGACTAACAGTTTTCTACATAGTCCTTTTGTGATTTTAAGTGTGTGTCTCTTTTCTCTGAGAGAAAGGAAGAATCCAATCAAAATATATTTTAAAATTATGACCTTTGGTAGATGTGATAGACAGTCAATTTCAGCCGTGATCATCACTGGTCTAGGTAAATGAGTTACATGATTCCAGAACTGTGGTGTCAAGTTTTCAGACCAGTAAAATGCAACTAGAACTTTATTTCTTCTTTTTAATCACAAAGTAGACTGAGTAATGGTCTTGTCTCTTCTGGGACAGGTGCCAAGAAATAAAAGATGGTTTTCCATGGGTAAATCACCATTGCCCCTACTTAACTAAAGGGAGAAACTACACGCAGAACCTTAGAGGTTGGTTGTAGCTTCTGGCTTCTTCATGGCCTGACCAGAGAAATGAACCTTAGAAGATACCCAATTTGTAAATGGGTATAAAAGTTCTTACTGGGTGGCTACATAGTGAGTGCTTTTTGTTTCTTCTTCTTTTTTTGCTTAACTTTGTTTTTGTAATGAATGTGAATTTGTTCAATAATTAGGTGAAGTGTATAAATCATTATAAATAGCTTAGGTTTGCAAAGAACTTTTTTAGTTAAAGATATGCATTCCCTTCACCTTTATCTGTCCAGGCCCTAGACGATGAGGTTGGGCTGAGAGTAGATTGTGAGGCTGAGGACCCAGGGCCCTGTCCATCTGAATTTATACTTCTCTGGAGAGTTTCTTGCCCTAGGTGATCTGAAACAACATGGCTGTCTTATACAACTTTGTGAATTAATTTCTTTCTTTGGAGATTCTAGGAAACAAATATTTGTCTTAAATTTTTTTTCCCAAAGCTAATTTCCAGGGTCTTCCTAATGGTCAAACAAAGGTTTTCCAAGTATTTGGAAAAGGATTAAAATGAGCATGTGGAATCTAAAGCGTCTACTCACCATCTTTGGCATGTGCCAGGAAAACACAATTAATCTTTCTCCCAGAGTATGAAGGTAAATAGGCCTTTTTCTGCACGATATAATGTGATTCCAGTAAGTTATTTCCTACAACCCATGTAGTGCACTCTAAGATTAGACGCTAAATTCTAATTCCAGTTCTGTTTGACCCAGGGCAATTCACTTTACTTCTTTGCCTCAATTTCTTATCGCTACTGTAGGGATGACAATATCTTCTTTTGTCAGGGACAGGGATTATTATGAGAAAAAAGTTGATAAAGTGCCTGGTAGTAGCTTGAATTCCTATAGGAACTAGATTAGATAAATCCTGGAGTAATCACGATTAGAGGGGAGCTCATTTTAGCATTGTAGCACAGTGAACCATTAGGTGCCCTGATAAACTTCTAATTATATTTCTTCACAAATCTTCAAGCTGTCCTCCCATGCCCACTTGAGGATGTTTCCTGCTACCTAGGTGAGTTGGAAATATAGCCCATTCCTGCCTTGCATTTTCTTACTGTTTATCACTGTTTATCTGTGTTCTGAAGCCATCCTTATATCCAGAATAGTAACAGCTGAGCTACTACTTAGGAGAAACCTTGGGAGGAGAAGGTGAAGGAAAAGTTAATGATGGGCAGGCTGTGCCTGCCATCTTGGAATGTGTCCCTACAGTGTTTTTATTAGGGCCTTGAACGATGCATTACTTGCTAGACACACTCCTCTATGCATGAGTCAACCAAAATTCCCTTTTTTATCCACAGAAAGTTCTGGAAAGCCAAGCTGGTACTTATAAAAAAAAAAAATTCAGAACTTAATCTCATATATTTTGTTCCACAGCCCTAGCCTGTCAAGGTCTTTTTGGGTTTTGGTATCATCATCTAACATTTATATCATCTGAGGATTTGACAAGCATACCATATGAAAATTTATCAACTGCACAAGCATGCTACTAAAAACTTCTGTTCAAGTTTATTGAGCAAATATTTACATAGTGCCAGGCACTGTAATTTGCATGAAACCCAAAGAGGTATTATTATTACATTCTTTTTACAAATAAAGAAACTGAGGCATAGAGATCAAGTTCATGAATAATATAGTGACTGTGGTTATTTAGTCACCTAACTCCAATATTTTAATGAGGCTATTATGAGATTTCTTTTTTTTTATTTTAAATTTGTGGGATACAAGTCAGGGTTAGGTACATATGTGGTGTTCATACAGGTAAAGTTTGGGTCCCACTTTGGTCCCCACTTGGTCTGGTTCTATTATGAGATTTCTATCAAATGCCTTTCAGAATGAAGACATGTTCCCCATACACCTGTTTAGAAATACCTTCTTGTTCCATTCTTCCACCTGGGGTCAGGTAGACAAGACTTGTTCTTGATGAATCCCCCATGTCAGTACCTAGTTTTTACTTACCACCTCTTTTTGAAGTTCTGGAAATACAAAACTGGTTTACTGAGAATTTCTTTTTTTTTTTTTTTGAGTTGGAGTCTCACTCTGTCGCCCAGACTGGAGTGCAGTGGCACGCCCCCGGCCACTACAGCCTCGACCTGCTGGGCTCCAACGATCCTTCCGTCTCAGCCTTCCGAGTAGCTGGAACTACAGGCGCGCACTACCATGCCCGGCTAATTTCTTGATTTATTGTAGAGATGAGGGCTTGCCAAGTTGCCCAGGCAGGTCTCGAACCCTCGGGCTCAGGCAATCCACTCACCTCAGCCTCCCAAAGCGCGGGATTGCAGGCTGAGCCACTGAGCCCGGCTACTGAGAATTTCTTAAGCAACAGGTGCTATATCATGTATATTTTACATACATTATCTCGTTTACTTATATTTTCTTATTCATATATTGTTTGCATATATTAACTCATTTGTGTATATTATTTGTATATTAATCTTTATAGCACCCATTTAATCCTCATAGCACTTTTGAAATATGCTCAAGGTTACGTTGCCAGTAAATGGCAGAACTAAGATGCAAATCTCTGATTTTTGTCAGGAATCAGCCTCCAGCTTACTGCTGGCATGTTTCATACTTCACATTTTCTTCCTTTCTTGGAAAGCTGGTGCTATGACTTCTGTTTACCTTTTGTCAGCTTCTTGTTCTCTGTGATTTCTCAAAGGTTACTGATAGGAGCTCTCTGTTTACAGCTGTGAAACCCTTTCCGTATCTTAGGATTGTAACTCATTTAGACCTAGGGACTTCAATTCGTTTGAAAGTCCAAATAAGCCTAAAATTTCTCACAAATCTTGTATTCTTTTTTCTTCCTCTTAATCATGTTTTTTATTTGATTAAGTTACCTCTTAATCATGTTTCTTTTTTTGTGTTTTTTTGTTTTTGTTTGTTTTTGTTTTTTTGAGTTGTGGTCTCACTCTGTCGCCCAGACTGGAGTACAGTGGCATGCTCCTGGTCACTGCAGCCTCGACCTGCTGGGCTCCGGTGATCCTTCCGCCTCAGCCTTCCAAGTAGCCAGAACTACGGCATGCACCACCATGCCTGGCTAGTTTTTGATTTATTGTAGAGACAAGGTCTTGCCAAGTTGCCTGGGCGGGTCGCAAACCTGCGGGCTCAGGCAATCCACTTGCCTTGGCCTTCCAAAGTGCTGGGGATACAGGCTGAACCACCAAGCCTGGCCTTAATCATGTTTCTTATTTGAATGTTATTCTTCTTGCTAGCGAAGATAGAGACAATTTTTCTCTATTTATTTTCTCTAGTTTATTTCTCAGTAAGAAAAAAATCCATATTAAAACTCTCATTTCAGTTTGTCTAGCTATAGTTTTGCTAAACTATTATTGCCTAATTTAGCTTTCTTGGAATTATTAAAACTTAGTTACTTCATTTTATTTTTCTTATTAATAGACTAATTCCATATTTCATTCAGTTGACTCTCTGTGGAGTGTGGGCTTATAATGAAAACAATAGGAGTTTCCACAAAGCAGTTTATAAGTATATAATACCTTCCAGCAGGCTCTAATCCTGTCCTGCTAATCCAATTTGTGTTTAAGTAGCTCCTTCATGTCAAGGATGGCCCTACCAGCTCACCTTCCCAAGCATGGATGATGAAAAGACTGCCTCCACTCCCCTCTTATCTTCTCCTTTTTATTGTCAAATTCATGAGGAAGTGGGGGTCTGTCTAAGCCACTGCTTGCTGGGCCACAGTAAAAATATGCCAAGTAATGGACAGATTTCTGATGAATCATCCTGATACTGGGTGAGGCCAAGAAAGTAGGAGTGGAGGAGGTAGAGCATGCATTGGTTCCAAGGCTGCAATTTCTATTGAGTAAATATGTAAATCTCATTTAAATGTGTTCATGATTTAAGTTCATATATTTATATTTAAATACATAACATTTAAACAAATGCTGAATTCCTACTCAGCTAGTCTGCATGGCTGGCAGGAGGGATACAAAGATGGCTGGCTGCAGGTCCCCAACCTGGAGGAGTCACAGGCTGGTGGTGAGACAAGCACAAAAGCAAATAGTTATAATCCAACAATATGGATCATAAGAGCACATTCTTTTTTTAAAGCATTTGCTCTAAGTGTTTTTTAATTGCCATTTTGATCTCTGGTTTAAACATGAGATATAAAAGAGTGCTTCCTGCTGGGCTCAGTGGCTCAGCCTGTAATCCCGCGCTTTGGGAGGCCGAGGTGAGTGGATTGCCTGAGGCCGCGGGTTTGAGACCCGCCTGGGCAACTTGGCGAGAGAGACCTCATCTCTACAATAAATAAAAAAATCAGCCGGGCGTGGTAGCGCGTGCCTGTAGTTCCAGCCACTTGGAAGGCTGAGGCGGAAGGATCGCTGGAGCCCAGCAGGTCGAGGCTGCGGTGGCCGGGAGCAGTCACTGCACTCCAGTCTGGGCGACAGAGTGAGACTCCAGCTCAAAAAAAAAAAAAGAGTGCTTCCCAAATTCTGTGGAGAAGAACCAGTTGGGTATTTCTATTTATTGCTTTCTTTTGTTCCTTCCTTCCTTCCTCCCTCCTTCCCTTTCTCCCTCCCTTTTTCTTTCCTTCCTTTTTCTCCTTCCCCTTTCCTTTCTCTCCTCTTCTTCCTTCCTTCCCTCCTCCCCCCTTCCTTTCTTTCTTTTACATCTTCAATCCATTGTGGACTAATATTTTTGTAAAATACAATAAAAATGAATTGCTATAAAAGTTAAATACTGACTGGGTGCCACAGCAATGTCAGGTGCTGCAGAAGTTTCTAGACTCTTACCCTGCAATGTTGTACTTACCTCATAGTGCCATATTAAAATGTTATGACCAGGAGTCATAATGACCAGGAGACAACGCTTTGAGTAGCAGGGACTTAGAATTTTTAAATTTCCAAGTGTATGAGAGTTTGTTGTTTTAATTTATCTTGTTGCTAAACTCTAGTATAGTTGCTTGGTGGTTAGAAAATGTGGCGTGAATGACAAGGATTCTTTGAAAATTGTTGAGTCCTGCTTCATGACCTAGTACGTTAGCCATTTTTGTAAATGTTACACGTGGTGAAGAAGAAAGTGTATTTTCTATTTACTAGATGCAGTGTACTATATATTTTCCATTAGGACAAGTTAGTTATGTTATTCAAATATCCAAATCTTTACTGATTTTTATCTGCTTAATGTATCAATAATTGAGAGAAGGTAGTTGAAATCTACCCTTCAATGGTGAATTTGCCAACTTCTTCCTGTTCTATCAATTTCGCTGCTGGTAGTTTGAGTCTATGTTTTTGGGTGCATACACATTTAGAATTATTGCATCTTCCTGGTATATTGAATCATCTTTTTATGCACAGATCATCTCTATCTCCTCTAATGCTTTTTGCTTTACAGTTTATGATCTGATATTAACATAGCAGTACCAGCTTTTATTTGGTTAGCATTTTCTTAGTATATCATTTTAATCTTTTTGCTTTAAAACTTTCCATATTTTTATGTTTTAAGTATATCTCCTATTGCTTTTAACATTTCTGTATCCATGTCACCAATCTTTATTTTAACTGGAACTGTAATCCATTTACTTTTAATGTGATTACCGGCAAATCTAGATTTAATGACACCACTATATTTTGTTCTTATTTTTTTCCATGTTGTGTCTGTTGTATGTTTCTTTTTTTCTATCTTTCTTTTCTTTTAAAAGATTATTTGACGTTTTGGTTGTTTTTAGTACATGTTTCCTCTTGGTTTAGAAGTTAGGACTATATTTCTAATTTTTATTGTTTACTCTTGAAATTTTACCAGGTATACTTAACAAAGCCTAAAATTAATCTGTATCTTCTTTCTAGACAACGCAAGGCTCTTAGAGTACTTTAAATTCAGTTATCTCCTTTGTGATGTATGTATTATTTTTGCCCAGTATTTTAGTTATCTCTTTTTAATACTATACATTTTATATTATTGGTGTTACTATCTTAGAGATACGGTATTTATTTAGGTTATCTCATCTATTTTGCTAGTGTTTTTGCTCATCAGTCCTTTTTGCATCTCAGATCTTCTTATCAGCTTTCTTCTGAGATGCAGCTTTCAGAATTTCCCTCTAGCAAAGGTTTGTTGAAGTAAACTCTCAATTTTTATTTGAAATTTTATTGTTTTGCTGGGTATATAAATCTAGATTGACAGTTATTTTATCTCAGAACTTTGGAGATATTGTTTTGTTATTTTCTGGTTACGGTTGCTGCTATTGATAACTTCATGGTCAGTCAAAAAAAATAGGCTATTGTCTTTTTTTTTTTGGCTGCTTTTAAGGTGGTTTTGCCTTTAGTATATTGAAGTTTTACTAAAATGTGACTAGATACGGATTTATTACTCTTTTCCTCTCTCTTATCTTCTCTCTCTCTCCCTTATTTTCTTTTTTCTTCCTTTTTGTTGTAAGCTGTGTTTCCTATATTTGTGGATTCATATCTTTTATCAGTTTTGTGACATTTCCATGAGCACTTCACATGTGACCTCTATTCCATTCTTTCCATTATTTCCTTCAGGCACGCTCAATTTACATATTTGAGAACTTTTCATTCTGTCCTCTTTGTCTCTTAATCTCTTTTCCTATTTTCTCCTTGTCACTCTACGCTACATTCTGGGTTAGTTCTTCATATTTAATTTCCAGCTTTCCAATTCTCTCTTCAATTGTGTCTAATTTGTTTAACCCATCCTCTGAGTTTTTAATTTTAGTAATTATATACTGTTAAGTTCTATTTGGTTCTTTTATATAACCTCTTGGTATGTTATCATTCTGATAATTTCAGTATTTCAGGGCTTAAATAATTTTTTTTAATCTAAAGAAGAGAAACTTTGGTTAAATGTTGAGACATTTATTTTCCCACATCAACAATCATGGATTATATCATGATTATGAGTGGTAAAGTTGTATATCACCTCTGGAAAACATAACACTACTGAGTAGTATGGCATCCCATAGAGAACTTCAATCTTTTTTCTTTTTTTTTGAGTCGGAGGCTCACTCTGTCACCCAGACTCAGTGCAGTGGCTGCTCCTGGCCACCACAGCCTCGACCCGCTGGACTCTGGCGATCCTTCCGCCTCAGCCTTCCAAGTAGCTGGAACTACAGTCACGTGCTACCACGCTCGGCTAATTTCTTGATTTATTGTAGAGATGAGGTCTTGCCAAGTTGCCCAGGTGGGTCTCGAACCCACGAGCTCAAGCAATCCATTCACCTCAGCCTCTCAAAGCACTAGGATTACAGGCTGAGCCACCAAGACCAACTAGAGAACTTCAATCTTTGATTATAGTGCAGAGACCTCTTGGTTTCTTAGCCTCATCAGTTCTCTTTGAAATTACCCATCTAAAATCATTTTTTGTTGTTGTTTTTACTGACTCTTACTCATGTGAATACACACACACACACACACACACACACACACACACACACACATTATATACATATATACACATTATATATATTATACATAATAATTATATATATTATTTACATCAGATAAGTAATATGCTGATATTGTTACAAGGTTTGAGGGAGGAAACAATAGCAGGAAAACCCAGTCATTGTGCTTATGAACCACAAAAGAATTATGAACCTATATTGATTGGAATTCATTCATGGGGATCCCAAGGGCCTAGAATAGGAAGGTTTTCCTCCAAAGATAATTGTAAGCAAATACAGCTTCTGCTGGTAGTCAGAGATATTACTAATTACTCTGGGAGATGTAATTTATTCTTCTGAATTTTGCAGTGGACTCCAGGCTTCGTATTCTGATACCAGATCTGTTGTAAGAATTTGGTTCCCAGCCGGGCTCAGTGGCTCAGCCTGTAATCCCATACCTTTGGGAGGCTGAGGTGAGTGGATTGCCTGAACCCACAGGTTCGAGACCCACCTGGGCAACTTGGCAAGACCTCATCCCTACAATAAATCAAAAATCAGCCGGGCATGGTAGTGCGCTCCTGTAATTTTGACTTCTTGGCAGGCTGAGGCGGAAGGATCGCCAGAACCCAGCAGGTCGAGGCTGTGGTGGCCGGGATGGCCACTGTACTCCAGTCTGGGCGACAGAGTGAGACTCCAACTCAAAAAAAAAAAAGATTTTGGTTCCCAATATTCTTATTTTTCTCATCTCTTACAAGTCAGAATTCAACCATTGTTTTATGTTTTGCATGGGCTTCTGGAAAATTCTCTTGCATTTTAATGAGGTCAACAATGCATTTATTTATTTATTTATTTATTTATTTATTTATTTTTGAGTTGGAGTCTTACACTGTCACCCAGACTAGAGTGCAGTGGCCGCTCCTGACCACCGCAGCCTCGACCTGCTGGGCTCTGGCAATCCTGCCGCCTCAGCCTGCCAAGTAGCTGGAACTACAGGCACACGCTACCACACCTGGTTATTTTTGATTTATTGTAGAGATGAGGTCTCGCCAAGTTGCCCAGGCGAGTCTCGAACCCGTGGGC
>NW_007260120.1:936501-954671 GCF_000164805.1 Carlito syrichta
CTGAGCCACCGAGCCCGGCTACAAAGCATTTAAAAGTACTTTTGTTGGCCAGGCTCAGTGGCTCAGCCTGTAATCCCAGCACTTTGGGAGGCCGAGGTGAGTGGACTGCCTGAACCTGGGGGTTCAAGACCAGCCCAGGCAACTTGGCGAGACCTCGTCTCTACAATAAAATAAAAAATTGCTGGGCATGGTAGTGCACATTTGTAGTTCTGGCTACTTGGAAGACTGAGGCTGAGGGATCACCGGAGCCCAGCAGGTCGACACTGGGGTGGCTGTTAGTGTGCGTGCCACTGTACTCCAGCCTGGGTGAAGGAGTGAGACTCCAATTCAAAAAAAAAAGTACTTTTGTTGAGCTGCATCCATTTTATAGTAGGGTAGCACTTCAGATAATGTGATATACGACATTGCAAAAAGTGAAGTACCCATCCTTAAATTTTTTTAAATTATAAACATTAAAAAATTAGTCTAAGCCAGGCTCGGTGGCTCAGCCTGTAATCCCGCGCCTTTGGGAGGCTGAGGTGAGTGGATTGCCTGAGCCTGCGGGTTCGAGACCCGCCTGGGCAGTGAGACCTCATCTCTACAATAAATCAAAAAAATCAGCCGGGCGTGGTAGTGCATGCCTGTAATTCCGGCTACTTGGAAGGCTGAGGAGGAAGGATCACCGGAGCCCAGCAGGTCGAGGCTGCGGTGGCCGGGAGCGGCCACTGCACTCCAGTCTGGGCTACAGAGTGAGACTCCAACTCAAAAAAAAAAACAATTAGTCTAAAATTCACTTTTACATATAAAGAGCTGAATAGTTATAAAACAAAACAACCCCCGACCATTGTTACATTTTTCTTCTCTGGAGATAATCCCTTTTACCTCTTCTAGTTTACTAATGTGGAATGTTCATTCATATCTCTAAATAATATAATCTTTAATTTTCTTTTTCAGTTTCAGTCAGGATATATTGACTACTCGCTATGAGGAATGAGGGTTTATCTCTCCTCCCTCAACACCATCCCTCTACCTCATGTGATTTTACTCATTCCCAGTTGTCCTGATACAATTATGACAATTAACTTTGGTGAGGTTAGCATCCAGTGTAAAAACTACTTAGAGGTGAACCATGTAGTAATAAACTAATTTCCTTTCCTTTTCTTCCCAAACTATTGTTTTTGAGATGGAGTTCATAATTGTCTTTTTTTTCTGACTTAGTATTCTATTCACTTGTCACTTCATGCCACCTGCCACTTTAGGACTAATTGTCTAAATCTCCTCTTACTATGTTCAGAAGCATCCAGTATTCTGTCAGTTCATCTTCTTGGAGAAGTCTCTCCCTGAACCATCTGATCCCTTGAAATCTGAGCTGCTTGTCCCTCAGGCTGTGGTATAACTGGAGTCTTGGACTCTCCCTTCCACATTGTCCTGAGTTTCCTTTCACTTTTCTCTTGTGATCAATATCCTGTTTTCCACGTCTTATGACTTTTTGTTTCTAGGTATGCGTCTGTGTTTGGGTGAGGCATACCCTCCAATGACTCTCGAGAAAAGATTCCCTTCTGAAGTATAGAATCAACTTATATGAACATAATCACATTTATTTCCATTTGCTTTGTAGAGTGTCCGAGTTTATAGTCATGAGGGTCTTATACAGACCCTTCAGGAAGCTAAAGGGGTAACTGAATTGTGGTTCCAGGAAGGGTTTTCTACAAGAACCTAAGCTAATAACATCTGGGCTGTCATTCATGGGCAACTTAATTTGATACCAGCAGTCTGAGTCAGTGGAAAGGGAAGAGGGCTTGGCAACAGAACACCCATTTAAATCTTTCCATTTTGACACTTGCTAGCCAGGGAACTTGAGTCCTGTAGTCTCAGGAGCCTCTGCTTCTTTCATCTGTCCCATGAGGTTGGTGATAATGAAACACACACCACCCACCACGGGGCCAGCTGTGAGGCTCAAACAGAAAAGCACTTTGTAAACTCTCAAGTGCTATGTAAATAGCGGGTTTTGGTTTTTTGTTTTGTTTGTTTTTTTAGCATGCTATCATCATTAAAGAGATACAGCTGAGAAAATTTAAGGGAATAGATAGTTAGCATGTTCCTAAGATACCTCTTTAACATATAAGAACTTAACTTGATGGTCCGGAACACAGACTTTGGAGCCAAACTGTGCCTGTGTCTGGATTCTGATAACATTTTGTCCTAACAGTGTGACTTTGGGGAACTTATTCTACCTCTCTGTGATTCAGTTTCCTCTTCTATAAAATAAGGGAGAGAGGTAATGTTAGTATTCTACCCACAGAATTAAAGTAAATAGACTGATCTTTGTAAAGTGCTTAGAGTGGTGCCTGGTACATAATAAATGCTATGTGTTTGATAAATACACCAATAGTGAGGGTCTTAATGGCCATCATGACCAAAAGTGTGTCTCTGGTGATTGCTTAGAATGCTAGGGCTTGATAGATACCTTGGATTCCTGATTCTCACAAGGTAGTAAATTGAAACAGGTAGATTTTCTCTCTAAATGTCACAGAGTTTGCCAATTTTTTCTATTTTTTTAAACATTCCCTCAACTATGGTCAACAAGTAAAATATTCTAGAGACAGAAAAATACCACTTTTTTCACTTAAGCTCTTTTGTAGGTTTCTTTTTTTTTTTGAGTTGGAGTCTCACTCTGTCACCCAGACTGGAGTGCAGTGGCTGCTCCCGGCCACCGCAGCCTGGACCTACTGGGCTCCGGCGATCCTTCCTCCTCAGCCTTTCAAGTAGCTGGAACTACAGGTACACGCTATCACACCCAGCTCATTTTGATTTATTGTAGAGATGAGGTCTTGCCAAGTTGCCCAGGCAGGTCTTGAACCCGCGGGCTCAGGCAATCCACTCACCTCAGCCTCCCAAAGGCGCGGGATTACAGGCTGAGCCACCGAGCCCGGCTTGTAGATTTCTTAACATGAGGGGGCTGGAAATTGCCATCTTAGACAGATATTATTTGCCCCCCTCTTAGGAAATCAGAGAGAAAATTATCTTTCCTAAGTGGCTAAGTAATAGATTTTTACTTTGCATTCTCGGGCCCAGAACTTGAGCAGTTCTTGGAAGAAAAAGAAGAAAAGGCCAAGAAGGGCAGCAGAGTCTGCTGTGAGGGTGAGGGCCTGAGAAAGCTCAGAGCGAGTGGGAGCTGGGCGAGGTCCAGTCACTGAGCAAGACCCATGGACAGTGACCTTTCCCGCTGTGGGAGGCAGAGGGAGAAGGCCAGCCATGGCAGGGCTGGGGGGCTCTGGGGAGAGTCAGGGCCACCCTCAGTAGAGTGGGCGCGGGAAATACCTGGTCAGGTGGGGGTTAGAGTCGTGGCTCTCTTCCCAGCTACCTGCTCCACGTGGCGGAGGACACAGGGTGGCCAGGAGGGCCTTCTTGTTACAGCTGCCATCCACCGTGAAAAGCCAGAGGAGCCACTGCTTTGTCTTCTGAGCAGCAGCCAAGGCGTCGGCAGCCCTCTGGGGTCTCTTCCCTGGGCATGTTCTTTGAATGCTTCTGCTCTTTCCATCCCTCTTGGATGTCAGGGCACCCCCAACGTCCAAAGGAAGATGAGTCATTGGAGAGAAGAGAACAGAGGAAGGCCACGATGCAGAGGCAAGGGGAGTGCAACTGTGACGCCCACCATGAGCCCCTTCTTAAGTATCTCTTACCCAAGCAGTCATTCCTGCAAAGACTCCTCTAGTTACTTGTCAGACTCTGCAAAACCGGGGAGGCACTCCATTTGTCAGTGCGAGTGGCTCATCAGAAACACCAAATATCAATCAAGGTTATGGGCTTATTATCACTTTTTGATGAATATAAATAGGGTTTTCTGATACTCATTTATTTATTTATTTATTTGAGTTGGAGTCTCACTGTCGCCCAGACTGGAGTGCAGTGGCCGCTTCCGGCCACCACAGCCTCGACCTGCTGGGCTCTGGCGATCCTTCCGCCTCAGCCTTCCGAGTAGCCGGAATTACAGGCATGGGCTACCACGCCTGGCTAGTTTTTGATTTATTGTAGAGACAAGGTCTCGCCAAGTTGCCTGGGCTGGTCTTGAACCTGCGGGCTCAGGCAATTCACTCGCCTCCCAAAGTGCTGGGATTGTAGACAGCCACTGAGCCTGGCTCATTTTATTTTTTATATATACTTTTTTAAAAAAAATTTTGAGTTGAGGTCTCACTCTGTCACCCAGGTTGGAGTGAAGTGGGATGATCATGGTTCACCACAGTCTTGACCTCCTGGGCTCAGACAGTTCTTCTGCCTCAACCTCCTAAGTAGCTGGGACTACAGGCTCACACCACCACACCTAGCTAATTTTTTTTTTTTTTTTGAGTTAGAGTCTCACTTGGCGCCCAGACTGGAGTGCAGTGACCGCTCCCCGCCACCGCAGCCTCGACCCGCTCCTTCCACCTCAGCCTTTTAAGTAGCCGGAATTACAGGCATGCACTACCACTCCTGGCTGATTTTTTGATTTATTGTAGAGATGAGGTCTCGCTGCCCAGGCGGGTCTCGAACCTGCGGGCTCAGGCAATCCACTCACCTCAGCCTCCCAAAGGCGCGGGATTACAGGCTGAGTCACCGAGCCCGGCTTAGCTAATTTTTTTATTTTGATTTTTATAGAGACAAGGTCTTGCCATGTTGGCTAGGCTGGTCTTGAACACCTGGGCTCAAACAATCCTCCCACCTAGGCCTTCCAAAGTACTGGGATTACAGGCATGAGCCACCATGCCTGGCCCTGGTACTTATCATTTTAAACCAGCTAACTCTAACTCTTGGGGTACTCTGTAATGCCTTTAGTTGCCATACAGGTGGAAGGTTCTTTTTCTCTGAACATGTGTATCCTCTCTCGTTTGCACTCTCTTGCGCACACACACACATGCACAAAGAACATAGACACTAAAACCCCATTAGTACTTACATGGACATACACAAATCCATTCGGCGAAATTTTAAATTCCTCAGTGCTGTCACTTTCGCTGAAATAAATTAGTAGAGTGGCTAGGTGTATTCTGCCCACAGGGAAGCTCACTGATGTGCCACGAAATGATTCAATGTATACAAGGGTATGGAGAGCCAACTCCTCTTCAATAGGGGTGTGAAATTAGGATGGGAAGGCGCCTCGCCCAGGTGCCTTGCCTTTATTAAAAGACTTGAGAGCTTGGGTGATTTCTTCAGTAGGAATTAGGGTATCTGTGAGTCTTTCTGGAACAGTATGGAAAGCTGAACTGTGCTTAGGAACTCTGCAAGGTCTTTTTGATCCTTAAAGGTTCTGATAGAAAAACCTACACAGGTTTTTGTAAAAGTAGTAAAATGTTTTCAGTCTTTTATTAATCTCTTCCTACACTTAAATAATCTTTTCCCTTTTGAGGGGTAAGTGTTAAAAAAATAAAAAAGCTTTTATTTTCTCTCATTGTTTTATTCTTCAAACCAGGCATCTTCTTAATGCAAGGATTCAAGTATCTCTATTAGGGTCATAATAGTCAGCAATTTCCATTTAATGAGCTCAACAAAGTCTCTTTACAAAGTGATGCAGGCTTTAAATTGCTAGTTATTTCTTTTCCCGCAATTCCTGGGAATCCAATTAAGTAAGACTGAGTATGATCTCTAATATGATATATTTGACTACAGAAGGCCCAGTCCTAGGCAATAAACCAGATTTTTGAGCTCCAGCTCAAAATTAAGGTTAAAAAAAGAAAGGAAAGAACCTAGCTTAAATGATGCCGAACTTTATAAATGCAGAAACTGTAGCCATTGCCTCTAAAATGATGTAAGAGGTAGCTTGGGGACTATAGTTAGAATCATTAAACTAACTTGTTCCAAATTTAGCTACTAATTAAATCTCTTTTACTATGGGACCAAGACCACAGGTGATTTTCACAGAATAAATCCTGCAGTTTCAGCTTGCCGAATCTCTGTAACTAAAGAACCAAGTGTGTATAACCACTGCCAAAATAAAAGGAAGATAGCATGAAACCATGCAGAGAAATATGTTTAGTATAAAAAACAGTATTTTTTCCAGATTTTCTTATTTCTGTGGCCACAATTCATAACAAAGTATCAAAATACCACCATGTTTTCAGTAATAAATCTGTGGGGGTGTGTGTGTATATATATATATATTTTTTTTTTTTTTTTTTTTTTTTTTTTTAGTTGGAATCTCACTCGTCGCCCAGGTTGGAGTGCAGTGGCATGCCCACAGCCACCCCAGCATCAACCAACTGGGCACCGGTGAGCCTTCTACCTCAGCCTTCCAAGTAGCTGGAACTACAGGTGATGCTATTGTGTCTGGCTAATTTTTTTTTTGAGTTGGAGTCTCACTCTGTCGCCCAGACTGGAGTGCAGTGGCCGCTCCTGGCCACCGCAGCCTTGACCTGCTGGGCTCTGGCGATCCTTCCGCCTCAGCCTTCCGAGTAGCCGGAATTACAGGCGCACGCTACCATGCCCGGCTAATTTTTTTGATTTTATTGTAGAGATGAGGTCTTGCCTGCCCAGGCTGGTCTCAAACCCGCGGGCTCAGGCAATCCACTCACCTCAGCCTCCCAAAGGCGCGGAATTACAGACTGAGCCACCGAGCCTGGCTAATTTTTTATTTATTGTAGAGACGAGGTCTCACCAAGTTACCTGGGCTGGTCTTGAACCCATGGGCTCAGGCAGTCCACTTGTCTCAGCCTCCCAAAGTGCTATGATTACAGACTGAGCCACCGATCCCGGCCTTTTGATGTTTTTAAAAGCATAATTTAAAGAGAGAATTAAGAAATAATATCATACTTTTGCTATGCATTTTTATTTTATTTAGATTCAGAGAGTACATGTGCATGTTTGTTATATGAGTATATCGCATACTGGTGGGGATTAGGCTGCCAGTGTACCCATTACCCAAATAGTGGATATTATACCCAATAGATAACTTTACAGCCCTTACCCCCCTTCCACCCTCTCTTACCCCTTATTTTTAAATACATTCAGAGCTTCTCAGGGTGGTGATAGTGGTGTGATTCTGTACCTGCTATGTAGGCTGAAGAACATGGTGTTTTATTGATAAAAGAATTATGGCTTGTTCAGGTCTAAGACATAACCTGCCTTTCTGCTAAAAATATGTTGTGTGTTTCAAATATGTTTTTGCAATTTTCTTCATGTGATGTAATTGTGCTAGCCATTAATTAGTCAGAAATTAACCTCTGCAAGTTAGCAACTGGGCCCTGAATTCCCAGCCAAGTCTAGTCTACAGAGCAGTATATTCTTGGATAAGTCATTAACTCCAGCTAACTAGACCAAAAAGACCTCCCTAGACATCTGTCAGAAGAGTGGAAAAGCTTAGAGAGAAAAAGACGAACCAGAGAGCTGGCCTGGGGCTGAACAGCCGTAGGCATTCTGCCAAGCATTTTGTCTAATGCCCTTCCATAGTAGCAGAGGGAGGCTGATCCAGCCCAACAGGTGCCAGTCTATAGGGCATAGGGGAGGGGTGTGACAAGAGCTTCTCCTTCCTAGATTTGTGGATGGATAGACACACAGGGAAAGGCAAAGTGTAGAATTTGGGCCAATAAATGGGAAAAAAATGTTCTACATGGTCAGTCAGAGCAAAGGGAGTCTGAAGTGGGTATGAAGAGCCCAAGTTTAGAGTCCAGGCATGAGAGGATTTGGGAGAACCAGATGAAGGAACATCCGCTGGTCAGGGCTGTCATGGTTCCCTGGACTGGAAGCCATGACTAGGCTTTTTCATATTTTCACAGGAGATGTGTTACATGCATTAGCCTTCAACCTCGAGGATCAAAGTAGGGACTGGTATTATAGACTGAGCCACTGACTAAGCAGAAGACAGTTTTCCACAATCCTTTCCAGCCTCTGCCCTTCCAAAGAGGGCCAGGCCTTGGAGCTGGCCATGGTGCTGAAGGTGGTCTGAGACTAATTATTCTAGAGAACATTAAATGAGTATTTCCTGTGCGCCAATACTGTTTCTAAGTGTTCTACGTGGATGAACGCATTTCATACTCAGAGCAACTCTATGCAAGAGTGCTGTTGTTATCCCCAGGTAAGAAAAGTGGAATACAGAGAGGTTACAAACTCACCCAAGGTCATACCACTAATAAGCAGGAAAACCAGGCAATCCACACCCCAGAGCTGCACTTTTCATCACACATTTACTAATGAGAGTTATTAACAGAGCCACACAAAACCTGCCGAGTTTTTACTTGTCCAATATCATCGTAGTAGAAGTGAGCCAAGCTTCCCTTTCTCAAGTTGCCAGGCAGATTGCTGTGGGTTGGCATCTTGGAGAGCCAGACACAGTAGTGAAGACTGGTTTGGAACAAGCAAAGGTAAGCAGCCCACCTACTCCATCACGACAGTCACAACACCTTAATGTAATGACTTGTTTCACATCTGCTCCCTAGTAGACTATTGACATTATGAAGATGGTACCATCATACCCTCACAGCCTACCAGAGTGTGTGTCTGGTCCATAGTAGGTACTCAACAAATATTTGGTGAATAAATAGTTGCATGTAATCAATATATGATAACTAGTATTAACTTACATCATACTTCAACATTAATAGAAGCACCATGTTGTAGAAATTATAGTTCTCTTTGTCATGTCCCACTTGGGGAGTGATATAAAGTTTAGAGTGCATCTATGCAAACAGAAATGACAGAAAGGACTAAAGTCATGATTTGGACAATTTGGGCACCTAAACACACATATGTCTGAATTTTTGTTTTATGTTAGATATAGGATCTTATGCTGTATTTTAAATTTGAGATCTTATAGTATCTTAGGAAGGCAGCTCTACTGACATGAAAATAACTCGGAACTGTCTCTTTTAGAGGACATAAGCATTCTGTGTTAACAGAGCTTGTCGTGTCAGAGCACCTTCCAATCACAGTTCCCATTTCCTGTGCCTATTTGTTGTTTGATTTTAGCCAAACCACGTTTCTGTGATGTTGTAGTAACATGTAAAAGATTTCTGTGTCTGCCATGTTAACTGTTTTCCTGTGTGTATGTGTGTGTGTTTTTAAACAACACTCCACAGCTGAGCTCTTGGAGGACCAGGCCTATTTTGACAGCTCCCCTTCGTCCATGTATCACCAAGCTCTCTCTCTGCCAATATGTTTCACATGATTTTGTGGACATGTGTAGCACGCCTGTGCAACTTGCAAACACCCATACATTATTACAATAATAATTGGGTTTTGATGCAACTGGAACCCAGTACTACCAAGCTGCCAGCATTTCCTCTTGGCTACCAGTACTAGGCAGGAAAATTATAGTCTAACTGTCTTCCTGTTTATTGATAAACAAAGTGGCCAGCCCAGCAATGGAGCCTGATTAGCAGTTTGCACCCTTTGTGAAAGGATAAACAGAACCCTACTGTTTTCTGTGTTTGACTGCAATTTGCATCTTTAAAGAGGTTGGGCTGCCCTGAGATTCATGTTCAACTTCCGAGAGCCTGGATAGTCTTTGCTAGGTTACATGTCAGCTTCCTTGTGTTCTCCTCCTTCATCTCGAAACAATGTTTGCCAGCTTATCTTTCTTCCCATCTGGCTTACTATAAGCCTACTGATAGTCACCTGCCTAAGGAAATAGAGAGGGAAGGAGCAGGACAAGAAACATGTCTCTGTTTCACTGTGCTCAAATTTTACATTCCCGGAAGATCCTTGAATGTCATTTCAATTCTATTTTTGAAGAAAAAGTCATACAAAAATGAAGACCCCTGAACAAAAGACCATCTACTTATTCTCTATCTTTGGTTCACAAAAATTTTGGGGCTCCTTTCCACTCCATGTTTACCTACCCACCAAAAAATGCCTTCCCTCTTGTAAAGTGAAATTCAGTGTTGGCTTTCTGAAATTTATTCTAACCTAATTAGGTTCTTAAACTAAATGGTAACAGACCAAGTATTTGACTCCCTCTATAATTATTTTCAAATGCAAGAAATGAAGATCATTTTAACTTGAATTTGCATGATGTAAAAGAGAGCATTAATACATATAAACATGCATTAATCTGTTTAAACAAACTTTCCCCATAATCCTTACCGTATGTAAACAACATTTGTTCTGCCTTAGAGATATTGCATGATTGGACCCACGAGACTCCAGTGATCCCACTGAACAGTTTCCTTTTATAACTTCAAAAGAAATGTTATATATTTATTGGAGGTTGTAAGGTGTTAAGTGTAGTTAGACATAAAGTGTACCTCAGCTATTTCGTTAATGCCAATAGGGATTAAATTAGGTTTTATAGCTGTTGTAGAAGTCTATTTGGTAGTTAACAAGTGGGATTTTTAAATCCTGGAAAACATAATCCTATTATAAAACAGGCAGCTGAATTAACATAACCCAGGAAGGGACTCTTCATGGATTAGCATTTTTTTGACAATAACAAAGAAAATCATCAAATTCTATGGGGATATTACATGCTTTTCTCAAAAGTCAGAACAGCGGAATGGAAAAAGCAAGCAAGAGAAATGGCCAGACATGTTATTACTTAGAGACTGTTTCTTTTTAAAGGGGAAAGGTAGTGGAGCTGGGAAGTAAAGCTGAGTGGCCTTGCCTACGTTACCAACATGCGCTGGGGTTGGAAATGGGGTCTTACTGATTGACTGGTCAGCCCCTCACCTTCACTTGTGCATAGTTATTTGCATCAGTAATTCCCTACTCCTGGTTTCCTGATATGGCCACCAAAGGGCAAAAAGTCACGGGGAACCAATGTCTATGAAGAGAAACACAAATTGATGGGTGAACAAATGCTACTTTCTTTGAAATCAGTAATGCTTTTTCATTATGATTAGATTCTAGAATCTGAAGAGTTAGAGAACTGGAAAGGCTCTTGACACTTAATTTTCATAATCCTGTTCCAAGGTTTGCTTTAAATACTACAGAAAGATAAATTCACACTCATGTGTATATACACATACCTATATATACACACACACATATACACACTTGACGGTGTATGAGTGGCCTTTTTATTTTTAAAGAGTCTGTCTTAAGTCTTAGCGATTGGTTTTCACTTGCTGGTGAGGGTGATTATTAGAGCATGCAAGACTTGCCAATTTTCATTTGCACGGGTATCATCTTAGCAGATAATCATATGGGCATCAATCACTGGCATATCATTGTGTTAGATAATTGCATGGGCATCAATCACGTGTGTATCTGGAGCAAGTCATCACGTGGGCAGCGATTTCATCTATCTGGAGGAAGGTAATTGCATTGGAAGCAGGGAAGGGTGTGTCTGCATGGCAGATAATCATATGGGGATCAGTCATGTAGGTATCGAGGTAGATAATTCTGTGCATGTCCATCATATATACTAAAGTGGCTAATTACGTGGATAGCAATCACATCAGCATTCAGGTTTTCTGGTACAGGTTTACAAGTGAAGCAAACATGTCACGTGTTTGCTTCTGTGGGGAAGGAGGCCGGATATTTGCCTGCACACACCGAGCCGGGGTTCGCCGGTGAGGAAGCTGTGGGATTCACAGTGCTGTCCTCCTCCACAGAGCACTGGAAACGCCATGATTAGAGATCCAGTTGAAATTCTTTTGTTTTAAAGCTTTGGCTACTGCTAAAATGGAAATGTTCCCAAGAAGAATGTAATCGACTGTAGAAGATGCTTGGGGTTTGCGTTTTGTCTGCCTCTCCCTGTTCCCCTTCCCGCCAGCATTCATTTTTCCTCCTCCAGACCTTGGTCCCTGTTCTCACTCTCAGCCCCTGTGGTTTGGGTGTGACTCAGCCCCAGAGGAGTCTGGAGCGCAGAGCTAGCCAATCAGTGAGGTATATTCCACGGGCCACAGTGATTGGCTCAGGCCAGGGCACGTGACATTAGCCAGTCCAATCAAGATGAGTGTCGGACTTTTGTGGGAGAAATGGAAGGCAGGGGGAGTTCTTTTCTCACGGTACCTCCCCTGAGAGGTGAGCCTGGTGCTGCTGCCCTCAGTGCTTGGGAGGGGCTTGGTATGTCCAGGACCCAACACCGAGAGTCCAAAATGAAGCTCCCTGGGGAAGTCAGGACTGAGAGGTGGAGAGAAACCCTGTCCAGAGGGCTTTGCTTGGGCTTGATTCTAGAAGTCCCTGAAGCGAAATTGCTGACCTGGAAAGGCTCACCTGAGTCGGTGAAGTCCCTTTTGGCTTAAGACAATTGGTTTTCTGCCCTCTTGCTTCAGAAAGAACTCTAGCTGATAGGATAAGTTTACCTGAGCTTTTTCTGAGAACAGGGTTTAATAGGAGCGGGCCCAGTCGTAGAAGGAGCAAATCTCAGGGCAGAAGTGAGGGTAGAAGGGGAAGCTGAGGCTTAAGGAACAGTCACCATTGCCCTTGGTCTGGGCCTGGAGCTGCTCTTGACAACTGTCACCAGATCCTCCCTCCCCATCACCTCCCTGTTGGAGTGCCTTGGTCTTCTGGCTCCTAAGCATCTGAGCTCAAGCTGTGAGGAACATTTATTAAAGACTTTTAAATGCAGGCTTAATGTTTTCCCTTTTCCCCCTGCCTATTCTTATTAGCTTGATATTTATCAAATACAATGTACTAATTATACATTAATGTTAGAGTGCAGTTTCCACCACCAAAATAAATGAAAAAAATAGATGTCCTCACGGCAAGAACCATACTGTTCTAAGAAATTCTTTTTTCTTTTGCCATTTCAGTAGACACTTGGATTTTGTTTTTTAAAATCGGCCTGGATGCTACATCTGATGATTACTGATTTGGAAAGAGCCAAAGCTTTGGAAAAGAAAAGAAAAGAAAAAGAGAAGTCTCCTTTAAGTAAAATTTACTCCTGTTCTGGATAAAATATTTCTTAGAAAAAAACAAAATGGAATTTATATGCTTTGTTTACTGGATTCTGTGTGCCAGGAAGCTTGTATCTTTTCACCTTCAGTTTTTATTCTTAATGATATTGTTACTTTCTGCATATGCTGAGGTTTGAAATCAAAAGGTAGTGTGACAATTCATAGAAACACCTAATAAGAGAACACAAATGATTGAAATTTGCTTAGAACCTTTCTGTTCGGCCTGCTATAACAAAATACCATAGGTTGGTTGACTTACACATTCTGGACACAGGGACATCCAAGATCAGGGTGATGGCCAGTTTCTGGTGAGGGCTTTCTTCCTGGTTTGCAGGTGGACACCTTGCTATGTCCTCACATGGCCAAGAGAGAGCATTTCTCTTGTTTCTTTTCCTATAAGGGCACTAATTATGAGGGCTCCATCCTCATAACCTAATTATCTCCTAAAGACCCCACCTCCTAATACCATCTCATTGGGGTTCAGGGCTTCAACATAAGAATTGGGAGGGGGATATGAAGTCTTAAAACTTTATTTAGCAGTCTTAAAACTTTATTTTAACTTAAAAATTCAAAGTTCTTTTTTGTTGCTGTTGTTTTTGTTTTGTTTTGTTTTGTTTTGAGTTGGAGTCTCACTCTGTCGCCCAGACTGGAGGGCAGTGGCCGCTCTTGGCCAGTGCAGCCTCGACCTGCTGGGTTCTGGCGATCCTTCTGCCTCAGCCTTCCAAGTAGCTGGAACTACAGGCGTGTGCTACCACACCCAGCTAATTTTTGATTTATTGTAGAGATGAGGTCTCGCCAAGCTGCCCAGGCGGGTCTCGAACCTGCGGGCTCAGGCAATCCACTCACCTCGGCCGTCCAAAGCGTGGGATTTCAGGCTGAGCCACTGAGCCTGGCTGTTGCTATTGTTAAAGTCAAACTTTAGAGATAGCAGAATATATCACCTTTGGCCAGAAGTTCACCTATTTTGCCAAAGGGAAGTCCAGACTCCAGTTGCAGTTCAAATAAATAATAGGATGACTAATAGGAAAGAGGAAGAAAGTGTAAGCCTTGTCTCATTCAAACATGAATAATTTCTTAAGTCCCTTTCACCAGTGAGGTACACATGGTCACCCTTGCTACTGGTAAATATTTGTGAGAGGAATGTTTGTATGAAAGAATGACTGAATAAATGATTGGTCTCTGGCTAGAAGTCATCCCAAGGACTTAAGGTAGAGTGTGAGAGTTATGCAGCTTATTCCAAGCTTCCACATGCTTGGGTCTCACTGGGAACATCAAGAGGCCTTCCAGGACCACTCAGAATTATTCACTTCCCTGACTGTATGTTCCACAAGTGCTGCATGGACTTTCTCTTCTGTAACATGCATCACATCTCCAATTCATGTACAGTGCTTATCATTGCACTAGACTGGACACTCCACAAGGGCAGGGACTGGGATTACATTGCCAGCACCCAGTGCTGTGCTCAGCCTGTGCCACTTGGTTGCTCTCAATGGAGGTGGGAGTAGTATGATGATGGTGGACTCTTGAGATCTATCCCACCTCTCTGCAGTTGAGCATCGGGTAATGCAGTTTGGGAAACTCATCCCAACCCAAGGGCCAAGTCTGATGAGGCCAACAAAGGGTAATTAAGTCCTCCTTGCCAGATATTATTTTTCATTGCCAGCAAGATATGTGGAGTGGCTTGCTGAAGATTTCAACGAAGGTTTTCCTTCCTCTTAAAAGAGAGCCATGGTAAATCAGTCTTTCTTTTCTGCTAACAGTGACAAAGGGGCATGTTGCTGTAGTCACTACTAAGGACAGCTTGCCCTAGAATAAAGGCAACATTTTGGGTGGAAAGGTGGGGAGAGAATTAACAGACATCCTTGTTAACATTGTTGAGCTGCTGGCTTCACCAACCCATCACTGGACATTGTCACATATATGTCCCTAGTGTTTAAGCCAATCTGAATTAGGATTTCCAATCTTTGCAGCCTAAAGTATCCTAACTGAAGAGGAACTGCTGTGGAAAGCCTGTGGGCTTTGGTATCAGATACATTGGATTTGATTCTTCCCTTTAGTGTGAACTTACCTGACTTCCTAATTATAGTCGAGAAAGTATACTTTGTGGATTGAGTGATGTGTGGATTAAATGAAAATATGTATTAAAACACCTACCAAAGAACCTAAAACAGATTAGGTACTCAGCAAATGTTATTTCTTTTCCATTTTGGAGGGGTTTCAAGCATTGATTTTGGGGGTTCAGTAGGTTGAAATTGATCAACAAAGAAATGAATAAACTTATCAGTTCCTTTGCTCATGAACTGTCTAGTAGTTTACAATATAGCATGTGAATCAGACAGACATTACAATTACAGTGGAGTTCAACTGCATCCCTAATTGGAGAATGGTGTCCTGCTAAAGGGAGGTTAGCGCACTGGGCAGACCACACCTGAAGGCTAGAGTTTGGGTCTTGAAGACATAGACTAGAGGACAAGAAACATTTGAAGAGATTGAGGATGTTGTTAATCCTGAAGAAAAGAAGATGTGAAGTCAGAAAAGACTTCAAGGAGAAGAAAGAGTGGAATTTTTCTTTAGAGGGAAGAGTGAGAACAGATCCTATCCACAAAGGATGTCAATCTTTACTCAACAGCAGAAAGAACTCTCTGAGAAGTAGGAGTGCATAAGTGGGACAAAACGAGTCCATCTCCCCAGCGGCCACTTATCAGGAAGTGCCCCTGGCAGGAGTTTGGGCCACAGGACCTCCAAGAGTTCTTGCAAAGATCTGGATTTGACATTGAACTATTCAATGGATTCTAGTTTGGACAATGGCAAGTGAATTTAGAGAGCTTCTCTGTTGGTTATGCTGTTGCTATCTAATTTTTCTGCTGTCCTTTTTCTGACTTCCTCTCCTGTTGCCACATGACCATCACTCTATCTCATCTCCCAGACTGACTTTTCATCTTGAACTGTTTTTCCCAATCCTCCCTTGACGACTGAAGTGATCCTGTACGCACAGACAGAATAATGGGATTTGTGCAGCTGCAGTGCATTTTTTTGTTTTGTTTTGTTTTGTTTTTAGGGAACTAAAATGTTACTTTGCCCTGCAGTAGTTTTCTGCCTAGCCTGCCATGATTCCTGAAGTGTTCCCATTTCCCTCATCTTTCCACTAAGGCATTGCCTCTAGAAAATACTTGGTGAGATGTCTATATAGTACCTGGTAAATTATTAATATATTACCTGGGAGAGATACTATTTTTTTTTTGAGTCGGAGTCTCACTCTGTTGCCCAGACTGGAGTGCAGTGGCACACTCACAGCTACCGCAGCCTCGACCTGCTGAGCTCAGGTGATCCTTCTGTCTCAGCCTTCCAAGTAGCTGAAACTACAGGTATGCACTACCATGCCCGGCTAATTTTTTGATTTATTATAGAGACGAGGTCTCACCATGTTGCCCAGACTGGTCTTGAACCCATGGACTCAGACAATCCTCTCTCCTCGGCCTCCCAAAGTGCTGGGATTATAGGCTTGAGCCACTACGCCCAGCCGAGATACCATATTAATGCCATATGCTTTTACAAAATTGTCATAAAATATGCATAACATGAAGTTTACCTTTTCAACCATTTTCAAGTATGCAGTTCACTGGCATTAAGTACATTCACATTGTTGTGCAGCCATCACCACCATCCACCACCAGAACATTTTTGTTCTTTTTTTGAGTTGGAGTCTCACTCTGTCACCTAAACTGGAGTGCAGTGGCTGCTCCCAGCCACTGCAGCCTCGACCTGCTGGGCTCCGGCGATCCTTCCACCTCAGCCTTCCAAGTAGCTGGAACTACAGGTGCACGCTACCATGCCCGGCTAATTTTTGACTTATTGTAGAGATGAGGTCTCGCTAAGTTGCCCAGGCAGGTCTCGAACCTGCGGGCTCGACAATCCACTCATCTCAGCCTTCCAAAGTGCTGGGATTACAGGCTGAGCCACCGAGCCCGGCTCACCAGAACGTTTTCATCTTCTCCAACAGAAACTCTGTACCCATTAAACACTGATTTCTGTTCCCCCTTCGCCCTTCTACTTTCTGTCTTTATGAATTTGCCTACTCTGTGTACCTCATAAAAGTGGAAACATCCAGTATTTGTCCTTTTGTGTCTAGCTTATTTCATTTAGCAAAATGTCTTCAAGGTTCATCCATGTTGTAGCATATGTCTGAATTTCCTTCGTTTTTAAGGCTGAATAACATTCCTCTGTACATAGCTACCACATTTTGTTTCTCCACTTACCTGTTGATGGACACTGAGGTTACTTCCTCCTTTTGGCTACTGTGAATAGTGTTGTTGTGAACATGGGTGTACACGTACCTGTTCAAGTTCCTGCTTTAATTCCCTTGGGAATTAAATTAATTCAGAAGGGGGAGTTGCTGAACCACCTGATAATCCTATGTTCAGTTTTTTTGCAGAACTACCATTCTGCTATTACCATCTACTTTTAAAAACTATATAATAACCAAGGAGAAAAGAACAAGATAATTTTGATGAGAGAATCAGACAGTGTACGTGCCCAGAGCCTGTTGAGCCCTGGAAGTCATGGATAAAAACAACAAAACGTGAGGTCAACACTCTTGGTGAGAAGGAGAGAGGCACTGACAGGACACTTCTACCATACCAGTGTGCCCAGTGTTGCTCCTGCACCCTCAGGGTTCGAAAGCTGGGAGGAAGGAGGGGAGAGGAGGAGGGGAGCTCAGAGGGAGCCGCCACTGAGTGCCTGCAGGGATTATTTCTAGGTGCTTCTGCATCCATTAACTTATTTAATCATCACAACAACTCAGCAGGTGCCCTTATTTTTATGGACAAGTCTTGTCAGGTACTTAACATTTCTAATTTTTATTGCTTTTAGCAGCAACGAAGAGTATCTTTGAAAGAAATCATTCTGAATCCTCCAGTATCGCACAAAATCCACTTCAGCACTTTCTTGTTCTTTTCTAGTCTTTATCCTTTTGCAGCCATAATTTGTAGTTGCTTTGTTATCGTGTTATATTCTGCTTTTCAAATTGCCACAGAAGTCTTTACATTCACTATTTTAGCAGCTGTATAATATGCATCACATGGTTTTACTTCATTTCAGTTAGCCATTTCCTCTACTGTCAAATATTCAGATTGTCTCCAGTTTTTCACTATCATTTTATAATATGTTACTTGAAATTTTATAATTCATCAATAGAGAGCACCATATATATAACATTTTTCTTCTTATATTTTTTTCTTTAGTATACATTTCCAGAACTGGGATTACCAGATCAATGGGTAGAAACATTATAATGACTTGTTTTAGATTGCCAAAATGTTTTACAAAAGAGATTTTTTTTTTTTGAGTTGGAGTCTCACTCTGTTGCCCAGACTGGAGTGCAGTGGC